>NW_023270453.1:10767855-10776072 GCF_011800145.1 Mirounga leonina
TCCTTCCTTCCTTCCTTCCTTCCTTCCTTCCTTCCTTCCTTCCTTCCCTTCTTTTTCTTATAGGCTCCACGCTCAACATGGAGCCCAATACAGGGCTTGAACTCATGACCCTGAGATCAAGACCTGAGCTGAGGTCAGGAGTCAAATGCTTAACTGACTCAGCCACCCAGATGCCCCACACCAGCTGTTTCTTAAGTCTTTTAACTCAAAATAATCAATATGCCAAAGTGACCTCCTTTGAGGTGACATGCTCTGAACTCCTTCACCATCCGTCCTTTACCTATGTCTGTCTGCCTGCCTATCCACCCATCCATCCATCCATCCATCCATCCATCCATCCATCCATCCATCCTCCCACCTGTGTCTCTGCCTGCCTGTCTATCCATCATTCATCAAGAGCCTGCATGTCCAGGCCTAACCAGTCTGTGACCACACCTCAACCATACTTCATCTTTCCATGATTTCCCCAGCTGCTTGTTAGTCTTGGGAATTGTTAACCTTGGGTCCCCTCTGTGCTCAGGGTCTCAGTCCTCCTGAGATCTCTCAGAGGTCCAGTTTGGGGGTTGTAGTGTGGCATACATGCTCTATCTTTGGGCCAGGCCACCGTTCCTCTCCCTCAGGCTGTTGTCCTTAGCAGAATGCCAGCTTTGGCACTTGGCACTGTATTTTAGGCACAGAACAGGCTTTTCCCTTAAATTCCTACCCCACAACAGAAACCAGACTGGGTTGACGAGCTAGGGAGGAAGAGAGGGAAGGAAGTACAGCATAGGTAAGTGATAAGCCTACTGGACGTGGCAACCCTTAGAGTCTCTAGGTGGGTCTGTCCTGGGGTCCTTTCCTGGGCTCCCCCATCTGGCTTCCTTCCCTTGGAAGGCTTTGTGTATGTCCCTGATTCAGGGTCCAGCCCAGCTGCTGGGAGGCCCAGAAAGAATGTCCATCTCTCCTGTCAGAGGCTGGCCTCCCTGATCCTCGTTCCCCATCTCAAGACCAGCCTGTTCCCAGGATGATTGATAATAAAAACAACCCCTAGGTTTGAGGGATACCTGTTGGCCTCTGGAGTGCTCCCTTGCCTTTTGATCCCTGACAAAACTGGTCCATCCAAACATGGCTGTCTAACACGAGTCCTCACTGGGCCTTAAAACTAAGCTTAGTGCCACAGCATCCCCAAAGGCTAAGTGACGACAAGCCCCACCCAGGTTCCCTGCCCTGGCCTTTCCTCCTTACCTGGTGGGGGAATTCTCCAACCCAGTCTGGCCTCCTGCAGACACATCGCCCCACCGGCTGCAGGTATAGTCACCGCAAACCGATTCCTCCACCTCTTGCCGACTAATTAATTTTCTTTTTCAGGTCCAGGTCTGATTCTGCCATTTACTCTGTGCAGAATGTGGAGCTTCTCAGCCTCAAGCATCCACATACAGGCCAACAGACTCAACAAGCATGGTGAGTATTTGCTTTATATTCAGTAATCGAAGTAATGGTTTTGTTGCGGATTGTCGAATGTGACAGCCAAGAAAGAATTCTTGCGATGTTCAATGGTGCAGCTTAGTAAGTTTATGGAAGTAGCACAGGGACAAGGCCTGTGGACAGAGAGGGCTGCACTTTTGCTGTGTGAGGCTGGTGGTTGTACGCTTGGTGCTCAACAGGAAGGGGATATGCAGGGAGTATTAGATCATAAACATCTTCGAATTTCTGCTCGTAAAACTACTTTTGCAAGATTTCTCTGCTGCTTATCATTCAGCTCGACATTAACTATGGGTGAGATTTACAGGCAGTCATGAGACCCTTTAAGAATGTAGCAACCAGCACGTATTTGATCCTTATCGGAACTAGGCAGGCTGTAGGTCAGCCTTCCGGGCTAAGGGTGAACATTTTTCTGCTTCTATCCCTCATTGGTTTAAAGGGGAATTCATGGGGCGCCTGGGTGGCTCAGTCGTTAAGCGTCTGCCTTCGGCTCAGGTCATGATCCCAGGGTCCTGGGATCGAGCCCTGCATCGGGCTCCCTGCTCCGCGGGAAGCCTGCTTCTCCCTCTCCCTCTCCCACTCCCCCTGCTTGTGTTCCCTCTCTCACTGTGTCTCTCTCTGTCAAATAAATAAATAAAATCTTTAAAAAAAAGGGGGGGGGGAATTCATTGAAGGAATTCATGTAATGGTTCCTTTCAAAAAAAGAAAAAATCAATCTGCCCCCAAAGGTGAATTCAAATTTCTTCTTTTCTTGCATGTTTAAAATGATTTTGAAAAGGTAGCACGCAAAACCCAAAAAAGCCTTAGTTAGGGCCTGGGGTTCTCTTTGGGCATCCTGTTCCTCTCCTTAACTTTCTCTCGGGCTAACAACTGATCTTCCTGCCCGAGCTGCTTTGAGACAAGTCTCTATATGGTGCCGTGAGGCTTACCCCTGGAAGCTCTCTGACCCCATCCCCTATTCCGACTGTATTTGCCTTCTCTATCCATTCCTTCCTGTCCTCTTCTGGGCGGAGGTGAAGGAGACCATACTGTGTGTCCAGTTTTAGCTGGGGCACAGCAAGGGGCCAGAACCCCC
This sequence comes from Mirounga leonina, assembly GCF_011800145.1. Classification (NCBI taxonomy): domain Eukaryota; kingdom Metazoa; phylum Chordata; class Mammalia; order Carnivora; family Phocidae; genus Mirounga; species Mirounga leonina. The sequence continues at coordinate 10,770,392 of NW_023270453.1, forward strand.
TTTCCTTGGAAGCAGTCAAGTGGGAGGGAGCTTCCTTTCTCAGTTCCTGGCCTGCAGACGCTCATTATGAGAAAGTATTTAAAACTTGGAAATGAGGCCAAAAAGTGGACGGCATGTCATGTCAGTGTCGAAATGAGCATCATTTGATAGGTCTGCCCAAGGATTACTTAAGGATGTGCAGCAGTGGTTCTCAGTTTGTCATGACTGGTGGGGAGTGTGGGAGTGTTGCTGACAAGTAGCAGGACAAAGGCCACGATGCTGCTAAACATGCCACAAACCACAGAGCAGGCTCTCACTGCAAAGAATGACTCCATTCCCTGCCTTCTGTCGATTAAAGGTCTCAGAAATTCTGTGTGAACTTTAGATTTTTGACAGATAGAGATGGCACTGATTTCTGTTTGGTGGAAAAGATAACCCAAAGGTGCCAGTTCATTACTCCATAGGACAGGAACCGGTTTCGTATTATTTTGTATTAACCTAGCCCTCAGATTCTAACAGTCCTTCATTAAATTGCCCATAAATATCAAGTTCCTCAAATGCTCTGGGAGCTGTTATTTCTATTTTCATCATTAATTAACCAATTGAATGAAATCTTTGACGTGTTTATTTCCATCCTGTAATAGTTAGCTGTTGCTGGGTAACAAATTACCCCACACCGTCGCAGCTGAACCCGATACTAAGTGTATTATTTTTGCATAGTGTCTGTTGGGGCAGGAATTAAAGAACACCTTAGTAGGATTGTAGGGCTTGGGTTCTCTCACAAGGTTGCAGTAAAAGAGCCAGCCAGGGCTCTGCGGCCATCTGAAGGAGGCCGGCGGCCATCTGAAGGAGGCCATGGCATGGCTCCTGTGCACCGTTGGCAAGTCCACGCTCTTTGTCGGCAGAGGCCTGCTCAGGTGCCCTCATGACGTGGCCGCTGGCTTCTCCCAGAGCAAGGGCCCCGAGCGAGAATTAGAGGAAGCCACAGTGTTAGAGCTACCTCGGAAGTCGCACGCTTCAGTTCTCCAGTGTGCTGTTGGTTCTGTGGGTCAGTCCCATTCCAGAAGGGATGGACAACACAGGCCTGAGAACACCAGAGGGAGGGATCTGTAGGCGCCGTCTTGGAGGCTGGCAGCTACACTCGCCCTCTGTCCCGCAGCGGTTCATGGCCTTCCCATGTGCAAGGTGTGCTCAGCCTCTCCCAAGGCCCCCAAAGCCTCATCCTCATGGAGCATCAGCTTATCCATACTGACAAGGCTCCTTGAGCCCTCAAATCCACTTCTCTCTGATCCGAAGTTTGTGAACTAGAGACACAAGCCATCCGCCCCGTCCCACACTCAATGACAGACAACAATGGGACAAGCAGGCGACGATGCTGTAGGCCATCCTGTTCGTCCAGGGGGGAAGGTGGGGATGCACCCAAGTCACGGGCTCAGAGCACTTGTGAAAGGCAGGCAGCACCAGCAGACAGCTCCCGGGGCAAATTCCGTGGGTCTTGCACCCACTCCACCTGCCTCTGTTTCTCCCTCTGGGTCATCCTTCCTTTTCCTGGGGCATCCTTTTCTCAGCCTGCTTCCCACCTGTATCAGGTCTGGGGTCCAGAGGCATCATTTCAATGTGTGCTCTCTGTGCCTTCCAGCCCATGCTGGCCATGTTTCTCCCACTATGATTCTCTGTAAGACTTTGGGGCTCATTCCACTGGAAGAAAAAAATAACCCTCAGCTGTCATAGACACCCGATGGAAGACAGGGTTTTTCCAGCCACCCTGTCTGTGGGACTTGCTATTTGTTACAGCAGCCCAAGCAGACCAAGACCCAATCACACTTCTGGATTCATCTTTAGACCAGATTTTCCTGACAGCACCCTGCACTTGTCTTTGGCCCGGGAGCCCTTTCTTAACTTTGACACCATTTGGCATCGGGAGAGGTCGAGAATTTCCCAGACCAGGACGTCGGGCTCCCTTTTGTCCAAGGGCCCTTCCTTTAGCTCCCTCTTCCTCTTGCCTTTTACCAGAAGCAGCAAGAAGGCAGATGGCACCTCCTGCGCTCAGTGTGGACCGTCTCCTTGGCCAGATGACCCCGTGTGTAAGATACATTTTCTACTTTTCCTGTTCCTTTAGGTGGTGAGGCTGGGAGGCTTCCTGCCATGACTGCATAACTGTTTCTACGAGTTTTCTCTGTCCTTGAAGCCCTTACTGGAGGCCCTCCTCAAAGACAGTCATGCTTCTGTGGTCGGGTTTTCAAGGCCATTCAAGTTTTCACTGACACGTCCCTCAGAGTCCTACACGACCAGGTTCCAAACCACAAGGGAACTTTCCTCGAATGTCCCCCGACTTATCTGGAACTTGCATACCAAGAAATGAGGGGTCCTTCTTAGAAAACCAACTCCCACTTGCTCCCTGCAACCCCCTTCCCCTCCAACCCTCTTCTTTTTATTTTTTCTTCTCTCTCTCTCCTTCTCTCTCTCTCCCTCCTTCATGGAGTGGGATGTGATTTGTTGGTCAGATACACTTTATTCTTCTTGTCTTACCCAGAGGTCACAGCTCTGAAATTTTTGGCCAAGCACTGAAGCCACGGCAGGTCCCTATCTGATGTGGGAGAGGCGGGGGTCCCTGGCCAGGGGGCGAGCAGGAGCATTCTCACCCATGAACACGTCACGATGTCGTTTAGAGCCCGATCATGCCGCCTACCATTCCAGGTACGATTCCATTTCATTGCTTTATGGCTCGTATGAAGCAGGTTTGCTGATGAGAATACAGAAAGGTCATGTAATTACCTCAAGGGCACATGGCTTGTGGCAGAGCCAAGATTTGAAAATAAGTCTTTGGCACAAGCCCATGACATTTCTATCACATCCAACAGCGTATTGTCTAAGGGTCCCCTCAGCGTTCAAAGAATGGGTTTCTCTAAGTCGGCTCCGCCACGTCCCTGGGTTCCGTGGTGGAAACACCAGGTGCTGGGGGGTGGGCTTCAGTTAGACAGGTGGAAAGGCACACGGCTGTCCTCTGCAGGTGCTTACAGGAGAAGGTCAGGTCAATGCCAATGACTTAGTAGGCCCACCAGGTTGACTAGGCGTACGCTCGGGGAGGTACATGGGGAACGTGTGACACCCAGAATACAGTGGTTGCTGCCCCACAGCCACCAACCCTCCACTCCATCACGTGGCTCCTTGGAGTTGCGCCTGAGCCACCTTTATGTGTGGCAGCCAGAGGGGGCTGGTGCTGCCCCTCATGGCCCTTGCTTGAAATAGCTTCCTGCCCCCACTGTTCACAGGAGGGAGCAGCACCTGCTGTCTGGTCCCATAACCGAGATCAGCCTCGGCCAGAGAAGGGCCGGCAGAGTATGATTTGTTCATTCGCACTCTCTGCTCCTGCCACGTGGAAGGAGGCATGACAGCCCACTCATGGGTGCAAATAAACCTGTGAGGGTGTTGCTAACATTGGAAGAGGCATACATGGGTTTTGGGGTCAACCAGATCACGGTTAGCATTGTGACTTTGGGCAGGTGACTTAACCTCTCTGAGCCTCTGCGTCCTCATCCACCAAGTGGGATGCCAACCTCTTAGATTGTTCTAAGGGTTAAATATCAAGCATTTGGTGCCATGTTGGACAAACTGGAGGCATTAAAAAATATGTTTCCTCATTTAGGAATAAGAAAAGAGGTTTTCATTTGGGAAAAAGGTCTTATGAGTGTGCAAAAAAAAATTAGCTCGTCTCAGCTTAATATAGAAAAAGATATTGCAGGAGCATGAACTTCTATGCCTCCCCCCTGAAGAGTAATGAGGGTCCCTCCTGTGTAGGGTCAGGCGGTCTGCAGGTCATGATGCTTGCTGGGTCCATATTATGGACCCAAAGCTTGTGTCCTCCCACCAAATTCATATGTCGACTTCATTATCCCAAGGTGATGGTATTAAGAGGCGGGGCCTTTGGGAGGTGATTGGGTCATAAGCAGGGAGCCCTCAGCTTTCATGGCCGCTGTGGGTGCAAGAGAAGTGCTGTTTGGGGAGATGATCGGTTTGCCTTCTGGCTGGTTGATGGATGCAAGATGAGCATTTCCTCTCTTATTTAGAGCTCTGATACAACCTGGACATCCGCATGCTTCCCAGTGCCGCCAACCCTTTGGAATATTCATAGTCTGTACCTTCACGTGTGCTTTCCACAGGACCTGCTCTGCGCCAAATTCATTGCGAGGTGTGTGCCACCTGCGTGTGGTTTATCTCACTGAATCCAGTGGGTCGGAATCCCTCGGAGAGCTTCGGAAGGTCTGATGCAGTTTGGATGCCAGTATATACACTCTCCACAGAGGATGAGACACCCTGTAGCCTGGCCTCCTCTGTGGAGAGTTGGACTCAAGTTCGGGTCTGTGGATGTGTGCTTGAATAGCTGTGGGGAGGAAGCAGGGCGACTGTCCCAGGTGTTCTTAGCTGCAGGGAGCCCAGGAACCCCTTCCTGCCTCGCACATTCAAGGGAGCCTGAGTCAGAAGGAGCAGGACCGAATGGGGAAGCAGGTAGGACGTTAGCAGCAGCCGAGTGAACGTGGGTCTCACGGTGCAGGTCAGGGTCCCAAAGCTGGGGTGGATTTTGCAGGAACCCACAGCCACAATCTCGAAAAGTAGCCTTTTGTCACCTTCTGCCCTGGAGCCTCAGGCAGGAGACCAAAGCAAAGCACACCCCAGGACATCAACAAGGAGGAGGAAAGAGCACAGTGGCCGGGAAGGGCCATCAACCCTGTCCCAGCAGAAGCCCCTCCCATTTTTGTTTCGCCCCAGAAACTAAAGACCCATTGCTTCAGTCAGTCACTCATCATCTGTCAGCCCCGAGTCCATCCTTCTTTGCTCCTCCAGGAACACTGAAGCTGGACCCTGCGAGCGTTTCTCCTTTGCCTGCTAGAGGAATGCTGCCCTCCCAGCAAGTTCCTCTGCGTTTCCCTGCCAGCCTGGTGTCTCTGACGGGGTCAGGATCCCAGGCTCAGGATGGGGGTGGTCCCCGTCCTGCTCCGTGTTCCCTTGTGTCCATTCTCCCTCTGCCATGATGTCGCCCCGTTCCTGCTTCTGCCCGCTTCTGGGCCCCTTCGGGTTCCCTCCCAGCCTTTCCATAGTTTCAGGTCACGGTTCTTTATCTTAAATGTCCCCACTCAAATGACCAGGGCAGTCTGTTTCTTCGGCCTGGACCCCTTCCTTTACTGCAGGGAAATGAAAGGGGCCAAAATAAATCCTCCTTTGTTCCTAATCCTTTAAGGAAATGAAATCCTCAGAGGAACTGTAGCCCCCAAACTTCTCCTTTATTGCATACGGGGTGTGTTTGGAGACTCCGGTGGGGTGGGGTGGGACACAGAACGGACCTGGTATTTCTGCTGGGGTCCTGAGCTGGGCACTCGTGGCTGGGGGCGCGGGGGCAGCCACCCTGCCTGTCTCGTGGAGGCTGAGGTGGAGTGAGCCCTCACAGACGTGGTGGCACAAGGATGGAAAGCCCCTCTCGTTCTGTTTCTGTCCATCATTCAGCTGAGCCCCCTTCTCCAACTGCACAGTTAGTTCTGTGAGCCAGTAAATTCCTTCCTTCCTCTCTCCTTCTGTCCTTCCCTCTTTCCTCCCTGCCCCCCGCCTCCCCTCCCCCTTCCCCTCCTCCCCTCCTTCCCTCCTTCCTTCCTTCTTCCCTCCCTCCCCCTTCCCTCCCCCTTCCCCTCCCTCCCTCCCTCCCTCCCTCC
>NW_023270453.1:10776172-10808279 GCF_011800145.1 Mirounga leonina
TGTCTAGTTCCAGAACATTCTTGTCACATCAAAAGGAAACCTCACAGCCATGGAGCAGTCACTCCTCATTCTCCCCTATCCCCCAGCCCCTCACAACCACTAGTCCACCTCTGTCTCTCTGGATTTGCCGATTCTGGATATCTCGTATGAACACAACCATACAACACGTGACCTTTCGTGTCTCTTAATACTTTTCACTTGAAAACTTGATGTTTTCAAGGCTTACCCACATTGTTATCAGTTTGACAGACAGTTGGGTTGTTTATCCCATTTGGCTATTGTGAATAAGGCTGCCATGATCATCTGTACAGATGTATTTGTCTGAACATACGTTTTTAATTCTCTCGGGTATAAGCCTAGGAGCAGAATTCTTGGGTCATATGGAAACTCCATGTTTAACTTTTTGAGGAAATCACCAAACTGTTTTCCATGGTGAAATGGATTTTCATAACCTTAAATCAAGCTCTAACAAAACACCACAGGCTGGGTGACTTTCAAACGACAGACATATATTTCTCCCGGTTGCAGAGACTGGGAGTCAAAGGTCAAGGTGCTGGTGTGGTTGGGGGAGGGTCCCCTTCCAGGTCATAGGCTTCTTGCTGCGTCCTCACTGACAGAAGGGACTGGGGGGCTGTCAGGTGTCTCTTTTACAAGGGCACGAACCCCCTCCCAGAGCTCCATCACACTGGGCGTCAGACTTCAGGTGTGCCTTTGGGGGGCACACATGCAGGCCACAGCCATCAGAACCACAGGGGTCACTGAGGGACTTTAAGCTGAGAAGTGACAAGGTCAGATCTGTGCTTTCAACCCTGGCTCTGACTACCCTGTGGTGGGCAGAGAAGCAGAGCTGCAGGGAGATGGGTAGAGAGGCAGCTGTTTAGGAGAGGGGTTCATACCCCACAGACTTGGGGAGAACTGGTGGGCAAGAGAGGAGCCCCGTTTCTGGGCCCGGGGTGGGGTGGGGGCAGAGAATAGCCCTCAGCTGCCAAAACTCAAACTGGCCCACTGATGTGGGTGCCATAGGGTGGCGGGCAGAATGGGCAGGCCCTGTAGTCAGGCAGTGGGTGGGCGAACCACAGCTCCAGCGTTTACCAGCTCTGCAACATTGGGGCATTCCTAATGGCTGTATGTCTCAGTTTTTGCGGCTATGAATCGGGGACAATAGGATAACCTGCCCACGTTACAAATGAGATAATCAGTGTGAAGTCCTTGGTACAATGTGGGAGGCAGAAGGCCCTCCTCAACAAAGACGTCCACATCCTACAATCCCGGGAAGCTGTGTTATGTTACACAGCAAGAGAGACTTCACAGATCTGATTAAGGTTATGGACCTTGAGTAGGGAGATTATCCTGGATTGGCTGGGTGGGGCCAGTGTAATCACGTGAGTCCTGTTATGGGCTATATTGTATCCTCCCCAAATTTATATGTTGAAGTCCTAACCCCTTTTACTGCAGAATGTGACTGTAGTTGGAAATAGGGACTTTACAGAGGTAATTAAGGTTAAATTTGGTTATTAGGGTGGGTCCTGATCCTGTATGACTGGTGTCTTTCTCTGATACCCCCTGGGACCAGGTGCTACTGAGGATTTCATCAAAACAATCCACTTGAGGGGCGCCTGGGTGGCTCAGCCGTTAAGCGTCTGCCTTCGGCTCAGGTCATGATCCCAGGATCCTGGGATCAAGCCCCGCATCGGGCTCCCTGCTCTGCGGGAAGCCTGCTTCTCCCTCTCCCACTCCCCCTGCTTGTGTTCCCTCTCTCGCTGTGTCTTTCTCTGTCAAATAAAAGAAAAAAAAACAAAAAAAAAACAAAAAAAAACAATCCACTTGGGCCCTATTCAAATGTATTCTACTTAACCAGAGCATCTTCTGACCCGTGGCACTGCCCAAGGGATGACCAGGGCCCTCCCACCCCATTTCTGGCTCCTGGGCAGGTGTCTCCCACCCAGGATGCAGAGGTACCAGCCTTGGAATGAGCCAATCCTTTAACATCTTCTTTGACATAAAGTCTAAAGACTTTCTTTGGATATTAGTTGTCACCCATTTAACCCATCAAGGACCCAAATCCCTGGATCAGATTGGAACATTTCACAATCTCATCTACCCAGCTTGAGTTTTCATGAATTTGGCTTACAAAGGGGAGGTGGTGGAGAGTGGAGGAGGGTGCAGATTTGGTTCCCTCTGCTCTAGATTCCTTCAGAGAGCAGAATTAATGGAAGTATGCCAAGCGTGCTGTGTCTCATTTAGAACATGTTAAGTTGCAAGCAACAGAAAGCCAGCCTAAATGGCTTGAACACATACAGGTTTATTGTTCTCACATAACCAGAGGCTCAGAGGTCGGCATTGGCTGCCTCTGGTTCTGCTAATCTTCGATGTTTACCCAAGGTCTTTCTTTGCCTCATGGTTGCAAGATAGATGCTACAGCCCCAGACATCATGTCTGTGTTCAAGGCAGAAAGAAGAGGTGAAAAGTAGAACCTACCATGTCTGTCCCTTTAACAGGAAAAGTAGAAGTTTTTCCCAGAAATGTTCTCAACCTACTTTCATTCTCAACCTCCTTGGCTAGAAGTGGGTCATAGGGCCACCCCTAGTTGCAAGAGAAGCTGTCACATCGAGGAACAGGATTGTCGTGGTTTATGATCTGGTGCTGGGCGTGCGGCCACCGCGGATCCAGAGGAAGAAAGTTAGCGGAGGCAACTGACAGGTGGCTTTCTCTGGGCTTCTTTTTGAGAGTCGCCTCTCCATGCAGAATGTTTTAGGTTGAGGTTAGTTTACAATGCTTTCTTCACACCAGCTGTCTTATGTAGGCAAAGTTGTTTCTACAAGTGATACTATTCACATCCCGACTGAGCAGCCCGGTTGTTTGACCTTCGCCTGCCAGGTTAGAGGATACCACTAAATCCTCTCTATTTACCAGCTATTCTGCTCAGAATGTGTGAGTATTTAGAGAGGAAATAAGGCAGATGGGTCTGAGGCTTCAGGAGGAAGTTGAAGGTGTGAAGGAAGGAAATCCTTCATTAACAAAGGAATCTTTTCAATCCCAGCCAGGGGTTTGTTAGCAAGCCCAGGCACCAGTGGGGTTGCCCATGGGAACCAAGGTGGACTTTCTTCCCCAACGGGTGGTAGCAGGTGGCGGGTCATGAAGAGGGCACGCAGCCCGGCTGCCATGCTTCTATGTAGATTTCTTCTTTAATTACACGTTTTGGGGGGAGGCGAGCAAACAAGGGATAGGGGATCAGAGCCTGATTATTACTCAGGGAGACTTCTTTCCCTGGAGGCCCCTGGAGAGAGATCTCGTACAGGCCACTGTTGCTGATATTTCTCATTCTAAAAAATAAAAAAGAAAGATTTTTCAACCCAAGACAAAATTAGGTGGTGGCTTATGAGAGGGAGAGTTTCTCATGAGTGGACACCACATTGTTCTTATAAATAAAACCTATGGTAAGTTTAAAATAGTATATGTGTTTGTTTAGCTGGGAAAATAAAAAACTTTCACTGGTTCCTAGGCCTTCCCATCTCTCAGCTTTTCTGGTCGGGGGGTGCTTTTCCTGGACCCACCAGGCCACGGAGCAGCCAGGAGGCTCACGGGAGGGTCCACGGCGAACCACTTTGGCCCCTAGGGGGTGGCCCTGCCAGATGCATCTCTTTTTCAGTGATGGAATCAACATGTAAGCTGACTTGCACCTAGGATTCTGATTTTTGTTTTCCTGATGTCATCCCCTTAACTTGACCAGATGCTGATTTTCGGCTTCATTAATTATTCCGCAGGAAGGGTGCAAGCCTCGCTCCCGGGCAGATGCGGAAACAGTCCCTTCGGGAGAGGACTGGCAACTTGTAGCAGGGGGAGCCTGGCTCTGACCTCACGATGGAGCTGAGGAAGCCAGGGTCGGGTTTCCTCCAGTTGGGGCAGGGTGGGGGGCTTACTTCCTGCTCCCTGCCAGGGCCGGGGGCAAAAATCAACATTTAGGCATTTGTGAAGGAAAGGGAAGTGGTCCTGCCAGGAATTTAGCTTAAGGTGGTGGTGCTGTTATTTCAGGAACCTAATTGGATCTTTCCCCCTTATGTCCAATTTGCCTTAATTTGGGTCTCTCCAGAAGGCTCTGTTTTCCTACTTGTTCGTGTGAATTCAGTCCCATTCGCTTCTGCTGATGGACTCGCCGCAGAGTGCTCGGAAGCCGTGTCCCTGCGGTCCCTATCTGCCGGCTGGGCTCAGCGCACACCTCAGCTGCAGCAGGAGGCTGGTTGTGTAACAACGTGCTTTCCGTTCCCCGCCTCCCGCCCTGACCACAGAGCAGAAGGTCTGCATGCGAACGTATGTGGGGAAATACACGCATGTGTACATATCTATGGATATATATAGAAGTATGTGCATGCATGAAATTTGCTTGTATTTATAAAAAGTAATGACAAAGCCAAAACTGCAGAGGTGCAGGGGACAGGGAGAAAAGCTGGGTTTCTCCGGTCAGGCTGCCCGTGGGTCTGGATGAGAGCATCCCTGCTTTGGCCTGCCCCCAGCAGCCTGCCCCCCTGAGCTGAGGAGTCTGCAGGGCCAGGCGCAGTGGAGCTGACACCCTCCCTTCTAGATCATGGGACTCGAATTTCCTACCTACATGGCTCCAAGCCCACTCCGAGGGCCCATCCCAGGACCCTCCTCCCATGGGCAAACAGCACCTCAGGGAGGCACACTGTGCCCCCAGAGGGCTGGCCAGGGCCTGACACACCCGCAGGTATGTGTGCAAGTCCTCTTGTGGGACGGGAGGGTGTGAGAGATGGGAAGATTCGGGGAAAGATGGGGCAGGCTCTCCCCAGGCCGCCATGTTCCAGTTCAGAACTCTGGGGAGCCGAGAATTTTTTTTTTTTTTTAAGATTTTATTTATTTATTTGAGAGAGAGAGAATGAGAGAGAGAGAGAGCACATGAGAGGGGGGAGGGTCAGAGGGAGAGGCAGACTCCCTGCCGAGCAGGGAGCCCAATGTGGAACTCGATCCAGGGATTCCAGGATCATGACCTGAGCCGAAGGCAGTCGCTCAACCAACTGAGCCACCCAGGCGCCCGGGAGCGAGAATTCTGAATGGGAGATTGGTCTCCATGTCCGTGGCAAGAAGCCCTCGTCTAAGTAGGACGAGAGGACATAGTCTATTTAAGAATTTGGTGGCTTGATTTATAATTTGAAATACCTATGGGATATGGACCTCTGTCTGTGACCTTGTCCTGGGGCCCCCGAATATCAAGGGCAGTCTACTAAATTCACCTTGTTTTATTCATTTGACTTCGGAATCACATAGATATTTTACATAACTATGAAGTGAAATTTTATTTATGAAATTAATTTTATTAAGAAGAAGGCAAAATGAAACAGTGGAACTGCACTGAGTTTTGAACTGGTGACCTTACCTCCCAGAGAGGAACTATTTCAAGTGACTATAAAACACAAGAATTTAACTCTGCGTCCCAAGTTGGGCTATATTCTGAGAAAAAAACTGTGAACCATTTTTTAAAGTTATATTCCTGGATTCTGTTGTTCGTGGTAGTGTCGGGCATTTTTATTCTGAGACTTTTGTGGGTGCATCGTGGAGTAGAGCACCCGAGTTCTTTTGTGGGTGTAGTGAGGGAGGACAGGACTATTTGCCCCGGAAGGAAGGACACATATTACGCTTAGTGACGTAAATAAAAACCCCATAGGCCTGAATTTGAATTGGAAGTTTTTGCACGAACTCATGTATTTTATCTTTAAAAAGAGAAGTATTTCATGGTTTGGTCCAGTAAAGAGGCTTGGGGACAATGGAAACCACCAGAACCCAAACGGAGTGTCTAAATATCTAAGACTATTTCCTGCCAGGGGGAACCAGAGCTCTTCCAAGTTTGGGATGGGATGTGTTCGAGGTGAGCTCAGGTATCTCGACATCCCCAAGAGCTGGGATGTTCTCAAAGATGCTGACAGGGCCCAGCTGGTGTCATGAACCAGACTGAAGAGGCTCCCAACGCCACTGCAGCTGGAGGATCTCAGGGCTATTTTAGGGAACAAATGGTTATACAGTTGCCCCCAAAACTTACTGCCCTCCAGTGAGCTTTCAGACTATTTGCTTCTGGTTCATTCCATGGGCACACAGTCTACTCAAAAATCTCTCTTGGACACAGGTCCTCTTTTATTTAACGGCTTACACGGCCAACCGCATCCTGCTCCTTTCAACGTGACTTTCTTGAGGGCGTCTGAAATGATGAGTCTGCGTGGAAAGCAACAGCCTTCATCTGACTGGTGCTTCCAGACTAGATGCCATGGTCTGGCTGAGAAGGCTCTGCAAGGGGCCGATGAAAAGAGCTCTGAGCTTGCCGCAGGGGGTACTACCGTGGGGGAGGGATCATCATGGGGGAGGGATGTGGGGGAGGGAAGCAGCTGGATTTTCCAGTCAGTTTGGATTACAGGCCACAGACAGAGTGGCCTCGCTCAGCAGAGCTGTCCCCTTAGCCAAGCTGTCCCCGTCCATCTTTGCTGGCAAACGTACCCAACTTGATGTCTCTCTTACAGTGCCTTGCTAAATGCATCAAGGATCAGTCCCACCCATTTGAAAAATCACTTTTCCTAGAACTACAGGCTCCTTAGGTGCCTGGTCCATCTTCCGAGTTATCGAAGGCAACTGATCTGCCAAGTATTTCGCCACCTAGTAACACGGATCAGCAGCTCCCTGGCCTGCACTGTGCCTGCTGCCCAGGTGCGAACACTCTGTCTGCCCGCGGGGTTGAATTTGACCTATTCCATCACATCTGCATTCCCGCCCAGACCAAGGCAGAATAGGAGGAAGTGGAGTGCAAAGAATTTCTTTGTGAAAATAATCTGTAACTTGCACAAATCATTCTGCCCATAGTCCATTGGCCAAAATTTAGCCATAGAGTCACACCTACATGCACAAGAGCCCGGGAAATGTCACTTCTACCAGAGATGCCAAGTGCCCAGCCAAATTCAGAACAGGGGTTCTGTTATTAAAAGGACAAAGGGCAAAATAGATCCTGGGGTGCAATGAACGTTTCTGCCCTTGGGATTAGAGCTCGCCCCGGGGTATTTTTCCTTAAATCTGTGCTGTCCGGGACATAGACATTTTCTGTCGCTCAGAATCTCATCATGCAGCTCCTGGTTTAAGTCAGATAAGGGGGAGGGGCATCAGTTGGGGTGATGTCCTCTCTTCTAGATGGCCATTCTGATCTGGATTCCCAGCTGCCCTGAGGCTGGTATTGATAGCAATAGTAGTAGATGACCATTTATTGAACATCCATTGTGCAGTGGATTTTTTTTTTGTGATTCGCATGCATGTTCTCAATCTTCACAAACCCAACAAGGTGAGTCTTCAAATGGCCACATTCTACACTAGGAGACTGTGCCCAAGACTGTAATGGAGAGAGCTTTCTCACCAACATTCTCACTCCCCAGGGTTCCCATCATGGGGGGCCAGCACGGTCCCCTAAAAGGAAATGAGAAGCTGGCTGATCCTGAATGACACTTGCATTAACTTGTCTTTGCTGCGGGATCAGTATGTCTTGGAAACTAGTGATTTCCGAAGTGGGGGTCCATGAGTCTCGGAGTGGGGGTGGGGGTTGGGATGGCTCATCGGAATGCAGGAAGACAATGCCAGAATGTTCATTTGTATTTATTTTTACCTCATCCTTTAACCAGTTCTCTTGTGTGCATGCTTTCTAACGTGCACACCATAATCAGCACAGTAGTAAATGTATTTAATTTACAAGTAGATATACAATATGGAAGTGCTTACGAGGCATTTGCAAATGGTGGGGTGCTTGATTTAAAAAGCTTGGAGACCACTGATATCCATTGCTGCTCCCCCGGCAACCTGGTGCTCTCACGCCCAGGGTGGCGGGAGGGGGAGTGGAGGGAGGAGGGATGAGCATTCTGTGGCAACCATGCTTTGTTCCCCGGGCCAGAGTGCATGGCTCTGCCTGACAGCCTGAGGAGCTGGGAAGGTGCACAGTGTTGACCCATCCCAGGCAGCACTCACTTCCCACGGCCAATTACAAATCCATGCAGAGCCCCCAGAAGGTGCAAACCATTCCTCAAGGCTCCCCCGGGTTTGCTTTCTCTGTGAAACATGCACCTCCCCTGGGCTCCTTCTCACTCCTTCTGTGTGTCTCCTTGAAGTTTGCAGCCCCAACCTCACTCTATCCTGTGTAGGCAAGTGGGCAAGTCCCATTTATGGACCCAGAATTTTCCAATGAGAGTGCCAGCCAGGCCAGCACACCCCTTTCTTGCTACTACTGATCCCCTCATCGCAAAAGTCCCTGTGTTCTGTGTAACAGGGGTGATGGGTCCACTGTTCTCCCTGTTAGGGGCTGAATTGTGTTCCCCCCAAATTCATATGCTGAAGTGCTAACCCCCAGTACCTCAGAATGTGGCCCTCTTTGGAGATAAGGTCTTTACAGGGTCATCAAGTTTAAGTGAGATCATTCCAGTGGGTCCTAATCCTACATAACTGGTGTCCTTATAAGAAGGGCAACATTTGGAGACAGAAGGTCACGGGACCATGCAGGTGGGGACTGACAAGCCAAGAAGCACCAAGGATCACCAGCACACTCCCAGAGGCTGTTGGAGGGGAGAGGCCTGGGGCGGGATTCCCTCCTGCTCTCAGAAGGAGCCAGTCCTTGATCTTGGCCTTTGCCTTCCAGAACTGGGAGATAGTAGGTTCCATTGTGGAGCTGCTTCAGTTCACGGCAGTCTTAGCCAACTACTACACTCTGCTCTCTGTGGAGTCCCCGCCTTGTTGGGTTCAGTCCCATCTTGGTAAGGGAGTGAGGGCTTCTGTCTGCCCATCGGTGGAGGGCATCCAGGTCTCCATCTGCTGCTCAGGGAGGCTTGCGAGTGTCTAGGACATGGACATGGCCCCAGGACGGAGTCAGTGGAGACATGGGGGTTCCAGGCTCTGGTCTCGCCTTCATCCTTCTAGACCGTCCTGCACTTCATTCCTGCTTCATTGCCATGAGGGTATTCTGTCTCCTTCCTCTAGGCCCAGCCTTACTCCCTCCAAGTGGAAAAACTGCCCGTAGCAGGGCTTTGTCTCTTGTCTGCTAGTAATTTGCCTCGTCACAGAAAAACTGACTTGCCCCTGGGATACAGCAGACAGTTGCTCCCAGATCGAGAGTGAGGACTGCGTTGTGCCTGAATTGCAAAGGTTTTTAAATGAGGAGTCACACAAAAGTATAAATACTAAGTTCTATCAAGTCATTCACTGAAAAGGGTAGAAAAATATAAAATCAAGGCGACCTCAGTAATTGAGGATGCTGGATCCCTGTACTGCATGCTTGGGCTGCCCTCAGCCTCTCTTTCTGCATCTCTTCGGGGAAAGCTGCCTCTCCTTCTCTGGGTAGAATCCACAAACATGGCCACAGAACTTTCCAGACTCACAATCCTCTCATTTTTCCTCATGGGCTCTGTTTCTAAATTCTCTGAGACTTTCATCTTCTCTGCTCCGAATCCTCTCTTTTCTCCAATACTGGAGCTGGAGTTCCTCGGATGAAGGAAGTCTCCACCATCACATTTGTCCTGTCTTCGAGAGGCAGTGGGAGCAGTGGGTAGAGATGCCCAGCCACGTGTGAATTCCATGAGGCCCCGTCTCCCACCAACTGTGGGCCCTTGAGCAGCGACTTCAGCCACGTGTGCCAAGATGCTCGCCTGTCACCTGGGGAGGTACTGGTGCCTGCTCATGGGGCTGTTGTGACAATTAATGAGTTAGCTCTCGTAACAGGGGTTTAGTAAATATTACTGTGCTCTGACAGCCCATCTCTGGGGCCCAGTTGTCATAGTACACGTTTGCTGTTTGAATAAATACGTCCTTCCTGCTATCCTTTCCTGGTGCCCACCTTCAAATTAAAACACTCCAGAGATAGTGCTTCAAGCATGGTCCTTGCCGGGTGTTTCAGTCTGGGTCCAATCAGGAGACAGACACCACACAATCACTGGAGCAAGGGAAGTTGAATATGAGGAATTATTAAGCCGTGATGGAAGAGTAGCTGTCCCTCTCCCATACTCTACTGGCCACCCCTTAGCATCGCACTCGCAACAAAGGAGAAATGCCACAGTCCCGCCCGCTATCACTGCGCAGGTACTCAGGGGGAATCTGGACCCACTAGGCAATAAATCGACAACTGGTGCATGGGGTGAAGATTGTGGTATTTATCCACAAGTTAAAATTATATGAAGAAATTTAAAATCATGTTTTAGAAGACTATTTGATTCCTTGAAAGAATCTTTGTGAGACATTAAGTGAGAAAAGCGAATTACAAAAGCAAATAGTACAATGGAACCCTAGTTTTATAAAACAGAGAAAGAAAAAGAGCAAAGCTCTTCATTTCACAGAAAAAGATTCCTGGACTTCTTTTCCTTCCTCTCACTGCCTATCAGCCCCCCTTCTACCCTTTCCCGTTATCTGGTTAGAATGATAAAGTGAGAAACAGGTGGGCCAGGGCTGGCCACCTTACATAGTAGAGAACGGAGGGTTTTAATTCCTTTTCTGTCGACTGCCTCATCCCTCACCCAGGAGGAGTTGGGAAATTAATACTGAGCTGTATCGAATTGCAACCAACACATACTCGTGGGTACTTTCCCCATCCTTTCTGCTCTTAGAAGTCCCCCAGGGATCCTGGACTGGCCTCTCCTCAGACCCAAAAGGACCAGAAAGGCTTTGTACGCTGGCTTCAGGAAGGGCGTGAGGAGATACGATTCTCCTTATTATGTAGATCAGTGTGTGTCTGTGTTCTCGTGGGAAAAAAAAGCAGCCTGTGGTTGACGGTGCTGGTTAGACCATGTTTAAAGTGGTTCTTTGCTGCTCTGCTTCTCAGAATCTCTGTGAGCTCTGGGAATCTCTCTGTGGTGTGCAGCATGTCCCGGCTTTTATTTTAATTCATGTGTTTGCTTTGCAGGACACAGTTCGGAAAATGCTGCAGTAGAAAAATAGGAAAAACGTCTACACACATTTTTTTATGTGTGTTAAAATGCATTTGATCTCATAGCATCTTTTCTTATACTAGTGATTGACTTCTGTTACAAAGTGTTTGCTCATAAAAATATCACTGCATATATGTACACATAGATACATATACACACGCATCCATGCACATGTGCACACACATTTGTATACATGCATGCACACACATGCGGACATACATGCACACACAAACACACATACGCAACACATACATATACACATACATACATATGCATACATGCATTTACACAGATGTAATACGTGCACACACATAAATGTGCATATATACATATATAAGCACTGACAAATATTGGAGGATTCTATGCTCTAGGGGCAGCAGCTTCCACCTTTTGGGGTGAAATTCTGGATGACTGAATCCATCTGTGTGGTTTTCTCCACCATTTCTATGGTTATTTATTCCTTTGGTATTAAGGCAAGAGTAACTGTGAAATGCCTTCTCTTGGGTTTCCACTGTGGCATTTAAAGCCTTCTGCTGGGTGCCACTCGGAAGGAGAGCCCCTGTGTGCTCCCCATCAAGGTGACCACACAGAGGCTGTCTCCCACGTCAAATTTCTTGATGAGGCAGCGTCAACGCGAATGTCAGCGGGGAAGGTCCCCTGACCCACTAATGGGCTGTGTCCTGATTCGGCAGGACCTGCTTTCCTTTCAAGGGTCACGCTGCTGTCTTCTGAGCCGGTGAAGCCTTGACCCTCTCTGACAATGATTACTTCATGTCAAAAGGGAGCCATGCTGAGCTGTCTAAATCTGATGGGAAAAGACAGAGCAGCTCCCATCCAACTCTGGGCCATGAGGCTCCAGTGGAGGGTTAAAGGTTCTGGAATGTTCTGTGGAAAGACTTAATAGCCTTTCCCGTGCTCCCTCCTGCTAGCCTCCTAAATAGGATCTCACCAGGCTGCAGCGTCCCTCTGTGGGAGCACAGGCCTTCAGACAGTGGCACCATCCTGGGGCCCAGGCCCGTGCTCTGAAAATAGGGCAAGAAAGATGGCCTGGGGCTGCTGGCTGACCATCTTCAGGGCAAATAACCTGCATCTCCTGGAATTTGTTCGAGGAGGAAGTGGGGAGGGCGCTCTCTAGCCTAAGGAGAAATGACCCATTTAAAATCCTAGGTGTGGATTTCGCACGGGGCTAACCAGCACCATCGCTTGCCTCCTCCCACCCTTTCCCAGGCTGTTGCTTACAAAGTGCGGACCGCGTGCTGCCCTGCGCCTGCTTGGAAGGAGGGATTCGTCCCGGAGAGTGACAGAGGGCAGCTCATAGCCGGGGCTCCCAGCGCGAACGGACCCCGGGGAAAGTCACCAAGAGCGGGAGGGCCTGGCTCCAGGTAGCGCCTCCTCAGGCAGAAGCTGGTGGAGCTTCAGGTTAGAACTTCCAAGCTCAAAAGCACCAGCGCCGTTCAACTCTGATTTCTCTTGCTTTGCTCTGCTTATGCGCACGGGGGTGGCAGCAAGGAGATCGCCTGCTTCCTGGTGGCACCAGACCCTCTCTCTTGTGCGCTTTATGTTTATACACACGAGTGTAGAATGAAGGTGGCTGGTCACAGCAATGGCTCGTGCTTTTAGAAGGCTTGCTATGTGCCCGAAAGAAATGCTTTCAATGGATAATTTTTTTTTTTTTCCAATGGATAATTTTGTTTAAGCCGTTCTTCTTCTTCTTTTTTTTTTTTTTTAAGATTTTTTATTTATTTGACAGAGAGACAGAGCACAAGCAGAGGGAGCGGCAGTGAGAGACAGAAGCAGGCTTTCCTCTGAGCAGGAGGGCAGCTCCTGACAGCTTGAGCCCGGCCCGGGACTCAAGCCCAGGACCCTGAGATGAAGGCAGCCGCTTAATCCACTGAGCCACCCAGGCATCCCTAATTTTCATTTCTTTTAAAATCAGAAGAAACGCAATGTCAGTGGGGAAGGTCCTCTGACCCACTAATGGGCTGTGTCCTGATTCGGCAGGACCTGCTTTCCTTTCAAGGGTCACTCTGCTCTTTTCTCAGCTGGTGAAGCCTTGGGTCCTGGGTCCTGGGATCGAGTCCCACGTGGGGCTCCCTGCTCAGCGGGGGTCCTGCTTTTCCCTCTGCCTGATGCTCCCCCTGCTCGTGTGCTCTCTCTCTGACAAATAAATAAAATCTTTAAAAAAAAATAAAATGAGAAGAAACAAACAAACTTTTAGGTTGAAAAAAAAAAGTTGTCATATACGCTATTAATGTATTCATCTTTGTACCAACACAGTTGTAAAATATAATTTTTATCTGAATTTTTGGAGGATTTGCCTACGAAGGTCGTTCTGAGGTCCCGCTGTCTGCTTTGCTCAGTGCGGATCCCCAGGGCCCTGACCAGGGTTTGCACCCAGTGGGCACTGAGTGAAAAGGAAAGGGACAGCTGTAAGGAAAATAAAATGCATCGTGACAGTGATGCTCATGGGGAGTTTCGTGGAACTCATCCCTATAACAGAGCCTGAAAGATGCAGAGGAGATCAGGCTTAAAAAAAATAAGGAGCAGGAGTGAGGTGGAAGAGACTGCTGCCAAAGAACAGAAAGGGCGCCTGGCTCTTTCTGGGACTCTGTGAGCCTGCCCCGGGGGCGGGGGGAAGCAGGGAGCGGGCATCCTAACTGTGAGCTCCGTTCCCGGGGAAAAGCACAAAGCAAGCAGTGGAGGGTCCTGGCCTTTGGCTCATTTAAAGACAATTGAAATAAGAAGGCAAGATGACAATAAAGAGTTTCCTGGCACCCCAGCGGGAGAGCCTTACACTGCAGGATCTGAGCTTGCAGCGGGGAGGGGGGCTCCGAGTCCTGCCCGCAGGGGCACCCTGCGTCTTTTAAGTTGCCCCAGTTGAGCAGCCTATGTGGGGTGAGCAGAGGGAGGAGAGAGCCTGCACACATGACCTGCTCCAGAAAGATGCACAAAAGCACATTCTATTTATATGTTAGGAACGGAGAGCAGCCGCAGGATTTTTGAGAGGCGCGTGCCCTGGCCTCTGCCTCCCTCGGGCCATCCCCATCCCCAGGGGGGTGGATGCAGGCAAAGCCCCTGCTCCGAGTGGCACACAGGGGGGTCGGGGTGGGCACTGGCAGCTGGGGCACGCGCCCAGATGCTGCTCCTGTGACAAGCCCGTGAAGGGAAGGGGGCTGCATTTGCAAGCCGACGTTTGATGTTCAAGTGCAACCTGGTGCTTTGTATGCTGCTATTCACTGTTATTATGTGATGGCACGTGATGATTAGCAGAGCTGCATCCCTCGCTGGGAACCTCCTCCTCCTGCTCACAACCCCCACAAAGCCCTGGAAGTGGGTTGGGATCATGGGGGGCGGGCACACGTGAGCCGGTTCCAAAGAGGCTTTACCCCTGTGCGGCTTCCTTTGATCAATGAACACCTGCAAGGCAAAGGTCTGCTGCTGCCGAGATGTGCTCACATACTCCGCCAGAGCTGGGCGTGGGGGTGGGGAGGGAGACACCATTCCTTTAACACCCCATAAAACAACCCGAGACCCCATTTACACCCCCATCCCCACTCATTCCAAAGGCCACTTTCTTCTAGAATAATTGGGGGTTGTCTCACTTCTGCTCCAGCAACGACCACGCTGCTGCCTGCTTTTCCGATGCCCCCGGGGAACAGAACTACCAGCCCGGGGATTCTGCCCACTTCCTTTGTCCCTTGGGGCGCATCAGCCCCGGGGCATCTTCCTGACAGCTTGGGACGGTAGAGGTGGATTCAGTGCAGAGCCGACAGGCGGCCAGTTAAAATGCGGCCGTTCCTGTGCTAAGGGGGCCCCCTGTCAGTCCTTCCAGAGGCTGTCTTTTTATTGGGGTTCTGCCCAAGCCCTCTTCATTCCAGAGCTCCCTGTCTGTCCAATCATCCAGGGAAATTCTACTTTTATTTCTTGCATAGCTCTTGCTTTTTTTATGCTGAGCTTTGGATCCTGCTTTGGCTAGATCCCTTTTATCTGGGTGAGGCCTTTTGAGGGAAGGAGCAGGAGTTTTAGACCCCAAAGACCCAAGAAAGCCTAGATGGGGTTTGTCCACCTCCCCTGCAGCTCTCTCCCCTCCCTGCACAGCAGTGATTAGGATCTGCCCGAGGGCGCCATCCTGAGACGGATGCTAGGGTCCTGGGAGGGCAGTGACATCACACGTCCTAGTAGCCTCCCTGATTTTGTGGCGCATTGGGGCGGTTTGCCAAGTCGCCGGGTGAGGTTATCATGTTTGGGGAGCGAGGCCATCTTGTGAAGTGTCCTTACTCCTCACTGCTCGGTAGGATGGTTCTTGCATGGAAAAGTTCTGCACTGAGATCATCTTTGGTCTTGGATCCAGCTGTTAGATCTGGACAGGGAAGCTTTGCCTAGTCATTTGTGGCTCTTCTCAATGTTCCAGATGGGGGTCACATCTGGTTTAGAAAACCGAGAACCCCAAGGAGATCATCATTGGATCTCTATAAAGATCAGGGTCCAGGTGTCCTCCCACGTCCTGGCTGAAGTCTGAGGGTGGGGCAGAGCCTCAGGGGTTCTGAGTGAGTCTGAGTCAGAGAGGACAGGCCAGGACATGGGCTTCCTGAGCGGGTTGGTCTCGTGTGCGCACATGCACAGGAGTGCACCTCCTCGCACAGACACATGCGCACATGCAGACAGACACACATATATGCATGTGTACACATGCATATACTCACACAAACACGTGCGTGCCCACGTATGCATCACAAGCACACCCTTACGGCTTTGCTGTGGTCACAGTCACACACATAGATCGTGTGCCTAGGGATTTGTGTGCAGACCAGGTTAGCTTTGGAAAGAAGAGTTCTTGAAAGGTATTCTGTCCAAGTGTGTAGGTGGTGGATGACAATGGCTACAGTAGAGGTAGTCCCCCAATCAGGCTTGTGAGAGCAGGCAGTCTTTCAGGGGATGGGAAGAAGATGAGGTTTGGAGGGGTCAGGGAAACAGAAGGATATGAGCTGGGTCTTCACAGATAGGTAGGAGTTGGAAATAAATGAAAGGACATGGGGCATTTAAGATGAAGGAGGCAGTGTAAATGAAGGTTGAGGACGTTAGTATGTCTGGTGAGAGTGGGCTGGTGGGACCAGAAGGGCAGGTGGATGGGGAGAACAGCCGTGGAAACAAGGTTGGGCAGATAGAGTAGGTCAGACAAGGGGGCTCGAAAGTCTGCACAGTGGGGTGAACATTTGAAGCCATTGATGTTTCTTGAAAAGAACAAGAAGAAAAGGAATAGATATTTACTTGCACTTCCCAGTCAGTGGATTCTATGCCAGGTGCTTTACATTGATTTAACCTTCACTGTAATCCTGTAAGGCAGGATATTATTATTCTTAGTTTTACAAATGAGGCAGCTGAGGCTCAGGGAGATGGTATCACCAGCTCGGGGTGGTGCAACGTGTAACTGATGTGGCCAGTTCCAAACTCACTTCTCCCGGTTCCAAAGTTCCTGTTTGTTCCCTGCATCATGCCGCCTCCCAAGAAGAGCAACGGAGCTAAAATTAATTTAAGGAAAGATTCATCTAGCTGCAGCAAAGACACAGACAGATTGGAGGCTGGGGTCAGGGGACTTTCTATTGAAATGAACGAGAGTGAGATGAATGTACAAGATGAGCCTGGAACAACTTTTCACACCAGAAAGTGAGGAAACTATCAAAGTGGACACAGTAGCCAAAATGGTTCCTACCGGCCAAAGATGAGGCCATTCGAACATCACTTAGGGTAATAACTACAAGGAATTGACTGCAACGGATTAAAATACATCAGAGATGTTTATCTCCAGGCCTCTATAACGATGCTAAAAGGAGAGAGCTCATTGGCCAACTCTTGACGTTAGGCAAGCGGTTCATTCTTTGGGAAACGTGTATAAGAAGGGGAAGTCTCAAGCATTCCTTCTGTTTTTTTCCCCTATGCAGTTTCTCCTCTTAGAAGCATATTAGCTAACACATGAAGAAGGAGCTAGAGAATTAGGGCAGAGCCATGTGTCTAACGAATGAGTGGATCTGGCACCAGCGTCTGCTCGAATCACAACAAGAGCTCACCAGGTGGATACCGTGCCTCCTCCTGGAAAGACCACCACTGCTTCGGATGTTTCTTGCCAAAACCAATCGTACCTGAATTGGTTTAAGTCTCTAGATCTAAATATGAACTCGTAGGAAATTCAAAGGACAAAGAAACATATTAAGTGACGTCTTGGGGATGCGACCGGCAAAACCCAGACCGTGGGATCGCTGACTGGGTATTTGATCATAATCAGAAATTGATTTCATTTCTAGAAGGAATGATAATGGTTTTGTGGACTTGTGCTGAAAAGCTCTGATCTTTTCAAGAAACCATCTGAAGTATTTACAGATGAGATGAGATGATGTCAGGGGTGGGAGTTAGGAAAGTGGAGGGGAAGTTAGGGATAAAACAAGGCTGGCTATGAGTTGGAAATTGTTGAATTTAGGTGGTAGGAAGGCATGGAATTACCTTCTCTACATTGGCATATATTTATTTATTTATTTATTTTTATTTTTATTTTTATTTTTTTTTAAAGATTTATTTATTTGAGAGAGAGAGAATGAGAGAGAGAGAGAGCATGAGAGGGGGGAGGGTCAGAGGGAGAAGCAGGCTCCCTGCCGAGCAGGGAGCCTGATGTGGGACTCGATCCAGGGACTCCAGGATCATGACCTGAGCCGAAAGCAGTCGCCTAACCAACTGAGCCACCCAGGCGCCCCATTGGCATATATTTAAAATGTGCTTCAGGTGGATGATGCTGTTGACGCAGTGCCGATGGGAGAGTGTGTATAGCGAGGTGGTTTCAGAAGGGATGGGAGAACGAACCAGAGCTGGGTCCCGGGCACCAGGGGGAGGGAGAGGCATGGTTGTGTCTAAGCCTGTAACTGCCCCCCCCAATCAGTGTGCCCCCAGCAGTACGGCCTGGCACGACCCAGGCTCCTGACTGCACACGAGCATAACTGCTTGGGGGGAGCTGAGAACTGCCGCTTGTTCATGATCTGTTGCTGTCCCAGCTCCGAGGTCACCTCCCCTGTGATGTCTCCTGCAGGCAATCATGCCCTTGTCCAGGCTCTCCAGCTCCCCATTCAGACTTGCCCGGGTGACAGTCTCCCTTGCATTTTAGTAGGTTGTGTTTGGTGCCTTGTCCCTGCCTGCCACGCATCCCCCTGGGGAAGGGCCTATGAGGGAGACCGGCACAACTCCCACATGGGGGGCATTCACAACCTGCCTGTTGGTCATGAACGGGACTGCCCCCTCGTTCCCCTGGCAGGCGAGGAGAAGCAGGCAGTGGCCATAAACGGAAAGCACAGGGTGCAGACTGGACTGCCCTTCATGGCGTCTGACCCTGGCCAGGAGGCGCTCAGAACCCAGACCCTCAGCTGTTTCCATGGCCCCATGAGCAGCTGCTTCTGAATTCCTTCCTCTGAGTCAAGGGCACTGAGGACCTGGGACCACAGTGATCCTGAAGGTGCTTCCCCTCGGGTCACGCTCGGGGTCCAGGTACCCCATGTGCCCCCCACTCTGCTCTGGGAGTTCAGAAGTTGCCAGTATAGGCAGCCTCGCCCTGGGAACGTGGGGAGAAGGTCCAGCGATGGGGAGAACTCAGGCCCACCCAGCGCACCCTGGAGGCATCCCAGTCTCTGCTCAGATTTTGGGGGGCTGGGCTGCCTGGGGCGCCACCTTCTGCCAGCGCTGCTGAGACCCCATGGGCTCCCGGGGGTCTTGGACCCGTTCCAGGCCGAGTAGTTACAGTCTGCCTGTTAAACTCCCTCTGCAGTCTCAATTGGGTAGTGTTGTCATTGAGTTTGCTTTTTCAAATCAGCTTTCAGAGTGACGTCAGCTGACTGTGCTGCTAGGAGCTGTCTCACAAGGTGGAGACACAGAGCAGAACCATGGGCCTTCATTCCCGAGCCCCGGTCCCTGTCCCCACTGCTGCGGGCTGAGACCCCTCGGGGACAGATGCTGGTGGCTGGGGTGAGGAGGTGCCGGGGGCCTTCCTGTCCACTTGTCATGTTCAGCTCACAAAGGCGCAGAGCAAGAGGGCTGTGGTTCTGAGTGGCAGACTCCTAGTGTGGGTCTGCCCGGTAGCAGCCCACCAGGGTCCAGCCTGGCTCTCCGAGGGGCGATGCCTAAGTGGGATATACCGCTGCCACATCTCCTGATTTTAACATGATGCACTTTGGAGTCTTGGAATTGTTTTAGTCTGTGAAGTCCGGTCGCCTACCTCCAGGCTGACCATGTGGCCCACCCAGGTTCCCTTGGCTCCATGGCAGCCAAGCAGCGTCAGCATGAGCAGAGCAGGGCCCTCCCCAAACCCTGGGTCAGAAGGACCTAGAGAGTATCCAGCCCAATCATGGTCAGACATCCTATAGCCACAGAACCCTTCTTGAAACTTGTGTGTAGCAGAGAGCAAAGTGGGGCTGCTTGATTCATTTCCCCTCCCCCATGCCCTCCTTCCCACCCTCCAGTGCTTGAATCTCACGCCTGGTGCAGATCATGGGGTCTTTTGGGCAGTGGTGCAATGAGGCAGAATCCTGGGGCCCCTCAGAGCATGGCCCGAACCCACTGTCCAAGTCCAACCTCTCATTGTGCATGTGGGAAACCGAGGCTTGAGGTCACATGCCTGTGATGGGCAGAAGCGGGACCAGAACTCCCTCAGCTCCTTATGACCTGTCCAAGGTTCTCCTGCAGCAAAGGCACACCCCTTTCTGTCTCCTCTAGCACCCCTGAATCTGAGAGCAGGCACATAGGGGTGCCTGGCACCCTCAGCAGTGCCCACTCTCTCAGGCTGGGCACCCCTTGTGTGTCTGTGGAGTCATGGGCATGAGGGCCTGGAGACCGAGAGCTTGATGCTCACATCTGGCTCTGTGGTGGTGCACCCATCAGGAGAAGGACAGCATCTGAAGGTAGGCACTTGTGTAAATAAGCAGGAGGAGCCTGGCTCGGCTGGAGCAAGGCTCCAGAATGTCCCAGGATCCCTGCCGTCAGTGGGGTCGGCATCTGGAAATAGGGACACTTGCTTCCTGCTGACCCAGTGAGGCATGGGGGCAGGAGGCCTGGCCATTCATTCTCCTGGAAGGCATCCTAACACTCCTCTCCCAAAATATCACCATCTAAAGGTCCCTTGGTTTCAAAGAAGACTGGAAAACCACCCACCAAAATGGTAATGATGGCAAATACTTCATAGCACGTGGGGCCCTGGGAGAGGAACACGTGGAAGTCACAAGAAAGAATGAAGTGGGAGATTAGGAGGAGTCCCCTTATACCACCCCACACCCCCCAGTTAGCGACGGGGGCATCAGTGATTGCCTGGTAAGAAAGGAGGGTTTCAGTGGGTTCTCTTCCTATCTGGGAGCCCTGTGCAGAATCATGAGTAGTGGTTAAGGCTTCAGGCTAAGCGTTGCCTCCTCCCGCGTGTCTGACACGAGCTCTCAAGTGCTCCTGGGAGTTGAAATGAACCAGGTAGGAGTGAAAGCTTGGGAGCCAGGTGGTGGGGTTTAACACACTGGCCGTGAGCTTGGACCGCTTCACTTCTCTGAACCTCAGTCTCCTCGTCTGTAAGATGGGATGATAGCCGTGCCTACATCACTAGGCTTGCTGGGGCATAAAATGAAACCATCTGTGGAGGAAAACAAAGTGCCCGGCACAAAGATGGTGCCCAGCAAATGTTAGCTTTCTCCTACTGTCTTAGACATGACTTATCAATCAGTAGTTTCCTCTATGATGAGTGATGGGGCCCAGGAACTTAGGAGAAGGGGGTGGTAGGACACAGGGGACTCGGAGAGTGCGAGTCAGGGGCCTGAGTCTTTGCGGGGTTTCCTCTTGGTGGCCCTCCTTTCCCTGCCTGGTGAGCGGTAAGGAGATCTGCTGGGGTGCCTCAGTAGGAGAGCTCTCGGGGTCACAGGGCCCTCTTGAACCCTAGCTGTGGTCCCTCTACTTGCCACGGTGATGGCTCTCTCCTGGTCCCCCAATATGTGACATAACTGGGCCGGCCAAGGCCATAGACTGTGAAACTTTCATGTCCCACTTGCAACCCCGCACCCCATACATCCTCTTTTCTCAAATGGCAGGCTGTCAGGATTCCTCCCTCTGCAGGTTTTATGATGGATGGGAAGGTAGGAGGGACGAGACTTAGGTGGGTCAGACTATAGGGGAATTTGCTTGAGGGGTCCTGATTTGCCTGGGGACATCACTCCCCTGCAGAAGATATCCCAGCCTGGTGGGTCAGGAAGGCCCAAACCATGAGTCTCTGTTTCCATTTGTTTTAGTGTGAGTGATTTTAATGGGACCAGTTAGACAATCCACCTTATGTGTGTAAGGCCCTTGACAACACTTGTCATGTGTGGTAAGAACCATCTGCTGTTGTTCTGTAAGAAAATAAATGGCCGGCCGGCCTGCCATGAAAGACTGCTCCTAGCTTTCTTGTGCCTGGAACCCCTAGACCGTGTTGCTCTGCTTTATGCACTTTCTTAAAGTCGGCCAATTTCTAAGCAAGTAATCATGTTTGGGGGGGGGGGGTTAGGGCTCAGGGTCAGACGGGTGGACAGTAAGGGGCACTCCATTTTCTTATGGCCCCTGGCAGAGGTCACAGTGGAGTCCTGGCCAGAAATTGTTTCAACCCCAGAATGTTCCCTGCTTTCTAGCAGCTGCAGACACGTAGGGGCCCGTTTGGCACACATGGCTGCTCAGAGCATCTTGGTAAACTTCCGTATCCCGATTATCCTGTCACTGTCAAATCCTTCCCTGTCCCTGGAGAAGGGGTCCTCACTCAGGCCCTGTGGTTCCAAATCAACACACACCAGCTGTGCTTAGCTGTGTCCCCTTTTCCTGGCAAACAGCCCCCACAGCTTCTAAAAGCCTCTTCTGGCTCCAGTGATCTCACACACCCCTGCCTACCAGGGAAATCAGCCATGGAACCTTCTGGAATGATAAATTCCAGAACTCTGGCTTAGTCACTAGGATGCACAAATGAATGTCTATTCTGTTTATAACCACTACATCCTGGTAAATCCATTCTTCATGCTCCAGATCTTGCATGGTCAGGAGAAAGTTCTTCCAAAACACTAAAAACTTTGGGGCTAGAGTCAGTGACCTTTTCCTCTCCATTTCCTCTTCAGTGACATGGTAGAAGGGTTGGTGTCTCTCCTTCACTTCTCTTAGGCCATTAGTGGGAGGAGATGTTCCATTATCTGAGCTCTAATGAGCCCAGTACCTGGAGAAGGGCCTGTGGGGGTGATTTAATTTGAAACTCAATGGTCCAGTTTTTCTAGCTGGCTTTATTTTGGATCCCAGAGCCCACAGAGTGGGGGTGTCCTGTCACAGTCAGATCAGCACCTGGAGTTTTGAGGGTGATCCAAGGCAGGGAGGGAAGAGGAAAGGATGAGGGAGGAGAGAAGAGGAGGAAGGAGGAGGGAGGGAGGGAGGGAAGGAGGGAGGGAGGGAGAGAGGAGAGAAGCCAAGTTCAAAGGAAGTATTGCCTGTTGTTTTTGTTAATAACTATGGCCCTTAAAATTGTCCAGGCCCAGGTAATGGTTCCTGCATGTTCTGTGGTTTGCAGCTTTGGGGGCCTAATCATATTCCTTCAGCTTTTATAGTTGATTCAAATGTTGTGGAGAAAAAATTTGGCTGGCCTGTGGGCAGCTTGGTGGCCTACTTCCATGTGGTAATGGGATGGTTCCTGTCTGCTAGTCTAGAGCCCAAATGGCCAGGGGGTACAGGTGGCAATCTGAGGACAAACCTTATGAAAAAAAAGAAGAGTGAGCCTGATTTTTATGTTTCTCACCAAACCTGTTGTGTATTCACCCATCAGCACATTCCTCATTAATTCATCCATTCAACTCACATTCGTGATCTACAGAGAATAGCCCTCTCCTGCAAGCGCTCCCCACACATACACCATGTCCCTGGGTTCCATCTTTGATTATCCTTTGTCCTTGCTCCTCTTTTCTTCCTTCATTTGCGTTAGAATGGGAGAGTTGGACCGTCTCTTTCCCAAGGCCGATGTTCCCTCTGGCTTCCTCAAGATCCAAAGTTCCTTTTCTCCTGGCTCTCTTCTGACATTATTTAAGTGTTTGGGTGATGGGCATTCAGGAGGGCGCTTGTCATGATGAGCAGTGGGTGTTGTATGTAAGTGATGCATTCTACTCCAGAAACCAATCTTGTGCTGTATGTTAAGTACCTAAAATTTAAATGAAAAAAAAAAAAATTCCACTGGGGTCCCTCACCTCTCAGGTGTGACTCCATCCCTCTCCTCCCATACGCAGCCCAAAATGGCCAGGAATGTCCCCTCACCTCCTCTTCCTCTGGAAACTGGGCTTTCAGCCCTACACTCCCTGCAAGTGCTCTCACCCAGGGCACGATGGCCTCAAGATAGATGAACCTCACGGCCACCCTCTGTCCCTGCTGGTTTGGCCATACTACCCTGCTGAGCACTCCCTTGTGGGAACATTCTGGTCCCCTGGCTGTGGTTGCTCTCGCCTCCCTGGTTGGCCCTTACTGACTTCTCCTCCCGGTCCTTAAATATCGGTGCTTCCCAGGGCTCCGCTCTGCCTCTTTCTCCACCCGCATCATGCTATTTCAGTTTACGTGCACATCCCCACTGCTCCCCAGACCTGGAGCTGTCCTCTGCTCCGAGGCACCCTCATCTGCCGCCTGGACTGCCAACGCCACCCACCCTTGCTCCTCCAGCTCTTTTTCCGCCACGAAACCAGAATGATCTTTCTAACGTCACGCAGTTTGTCACGCCTCTCTTCTTCTTGAAACTCTTCTTTAATCTCAAGGTCACCTCAAAG
This sequence comes from Mirounga leonina, assembly GCF_011800145.1. Lineage (NCBI taxonomy): Eukaryota > Metazoa > Chordata > Mammalia > Carnivora > Phocidae > Mirounga > Mirounga leonina. The sequence goes on from NW_023270453.1 coordinate 10,799,928, forward strand.
CTAAGGTCTAAAATATTTCACCTGACCTACTGGTTCCTTCATGATCACACTTGCTCTTTGCAGGTGTTTTCTTTCTGGAACACTCTTTCCAGGATTGGGTACCTGGCTAGCAAGTAATAAGCTCTCAGGGGCTAAGTTGTGTGCCCTAACCTCCAGAATGTGACTATCTTTGGAGACAGGGTCTGGAAAGAGGTAATTAAGTTAAAATGAGGTCACTAGGTGGGCCCTAATCCAATGTGATTGGTGTTCTTATATGAAGAGGACATTAGGACATAGACATGCACAGAGGGAAGACCACGTGTAGACACAGGGAGAAGGTGGTTATCTACAAGCCCAAGAGAGAAGCCCCTAAAGAAAGCAACCCTGCCAACCTCTGGCCTCCAGAACTATAAGAAAATAAATGTTTAAGCCCCCCAGGCTGTGGCACTTTGTTATGGCAGCCCTAGCAGATTGAGACATGGGCTTTAAATGGGCTTAAATGTCACCTAGTCAGGGAGGGGCCTTCCTTGACTCACCCTCATAAATTCTTCCTCTATCCTCCATTTCCCTTTTGTAACGCTTCTTATGTGTGGAATTCCGTATTCGTCAGTGGCTGTGTTCCTGGCAAGTCCTTAAGGTTCTATGAGAGGTGGAACTTGTGTTTGTCCTGCTTATGGTTATATTCAGTGTCTAGAACATTATCCGGTGTCTAAAAGATGTGCCAGTAAGTATTGGTTGCATGACTGACTGAATAGACAAGCTGACATATTTTAAAGCATTGCTGGGAGGGTCCTCTGAGCTGGAACACCACCGGCTTCATGCACGCTGATTTGAGGGGGTGTGAGGAAGGCCACGCGGAACCCTGATTCCTTGGTCTCGTCTGTATCCTTTGCCCTCCTTGTGTAGGAGTGAGCTAAATGATAGCAAAATTTTAAGATATTATTAGAATAGTAGTGTGGATTTGATAGGCAGATCCTATTCACCTCTTTAGTGAAGAACCTACCTGGAAAACAACAGGTAAGAGGAAGGTGTTGACAGAGAGGAGATGGAGTTGGGGAAAGCAGCCAGAGGGCGTCAGGGTGGGGTTGGGAGCATGGGGGGTGCATGGGGAGGAGGATGCCGGAAAGGTAGGTTTTTGCAAGGAAGACACTCTTCAACCATGACTCATTCTCGGGTAGGGTCTCCCTGGAATAAAGAGGGGTCCAACTCTTTACTGGCTGCTCCTGTTTGGTAGCTATTGAGTGAGACAGATGTGGAGGGAGGGATTCTAGAAGGCTCCCTGAGACATACCCCAGGATATGTCTGTTTAGACTAAATTTCTCCTTGTAGTACTTTGTCCTTTCAAAATGAGGATGGGAGAGGTACCAAGGTTCCTCAGAACAGGAAGATAAAGAGGCATCTCTGGTCTCCTTTTCTCATTTTCCACATTTCCCCTTTCCAGAGCATCCCCTCACCTAAGCTTTAGGGTGACCCCTCTAGCCCAGGAGCCCACCCCTCCTTGAAATCTGTCCCCTCTGGGGCTGGGTTCTGGCCCACGTGTGCATCACATGACCCCTTTCTGCTGGCATTGGACTGAGATGGGCCCATGGGCCAGCCAGATTCTGACCCCAGGGGTTCAGAGGTGGCCAGCTGGCTTCCGCAAACAGCTGGGTGTGTGGGATATTCACCTACCGTGGGCCTTCACGGCCCCCTGTGTAGGCTGAGAGGTGGAGGACACCGGGCTGCAGAGAGAGGGGAACGAAGAAGAAGAAGAGGGTGCAGGCAGAGTGGATGGGAAGCAGGAAGACCCTGGGAGAGGCCTGGGTTTCTGGAGATTTTCTAGGTCCTTGTTTCAGAACTTCCCTTAGGCCTGCCTAAGTGTATTTCCATGACGGACCCCTCCGTCCTTGTAGTCTGCCACTCCTTTTCTCTTAGGCTGGTGTCAGCTCGTTTATTTCCTTGTGACCAAAGGTACCTGTGACCTTTTGATCTTCTCCCTCCTCCTTGCTTTTTTCTCTCTCCCCAGCTGGCCTCTCTCTTCCCTCTCCTGTCCATCTCTTTTCCCTTCCCTTCCCTTCCAGTCACTGAGCCCAAGGGAGGGGAAGTGTTGGGGACAGAACTAACATGATGGGGTTAGTTCCTGTCAGCCTCAGCCATTTGGAGGGGGCGCCTCCAGGCTCCGTTTGCTGGCCTCTCATCACTCACACCCCAAATCTCGATCTGCTTCTTGGAGCTAATAAGTATATCTCTCTTGTGCTCCCAAGTTCAAAGCCGCTACCCTAGCAATGGAAATAAGCACTTGTTTTTATATAGTTATATCTAGGGCCATTTTCATTTATATTTTTACATGTGTTGCTTTTCCCCAAGAGATCCTAAAGAAGATATGAGTTCCTGGGGAGGGTCCTATTGTCCTCATTGGGTAGAAGTACCACAGCATGTGTGTATATATCTGTGTTATATATAGAAGAGAATCACAACAGTGTGATTTTAATGAAAGAGGGAGGAAGTAAAAACCTTTAAAACACGTCGCTGATCAAAATTTCTCAGCCCTCTACTTCATATTTGTTCATCTTCCTGAAAGAAAAGTGCTACAGTAATGACTCAGACATGCTGGGCTCAATCTCTCTTTATTGAAAATGTGTGTTTTTTTTTTTTTTTTTTTTAAAGGAGTTTAATTGAAGTAGCAACATCAGCCAGGCTCGCTTTAATCACAGCCTTCCATTTGTGTGGCGAGTGGCACCGAGCTCCGGAGAGCCACTGACTGGAGCAGGGGAAGCCTTCCTCCCGGGAGGGTTCCAATGGCTTTCATCACGTTTAGTTTTTCTTTTTCAGTGAACGTATACTAAAAATATAGGGTGAACAGGTGGATTTCCAGAGCGCCACTTGGTGTGAAAGCCTACTATTATTTATTCTGCCCCCCCTCAAAACGTCCTTTTGAGTCTTTGTCTCATTGGTTTCCTGCCCTCCCAGTGTCCGTGCCGGATTGTGGGACTCAATGGGGGATGCCCACAGTGCTGGTGTTGGCAGTGCCTGGGTCAGCATGCCTTTGGACTTGACCCGCTGTGCCCCAAGGACACCTGTGCCCACCGCTGTTTGGCATCCATCTCCCTGTCTCCTCCCGAGGAATGTCTTCGGGTTCCCGTAGGCTATGCCCAGTATGCTGACTCCATGGTCCATCTGCTGGTGCTGCATGTCAGCTGTCCCTGGTCCTCTGGCCCCAGCATTTGGGGGAACAGCCTCTATTTCCATCTTGCACCAACTTGGGAGCAGAACTCAAAACGTATTCATTCCTGCATGCTTTAGCAGGAGTGTCCCCGTAGGATTTACAGATGCTCTTGCCAGTAAGACAGATAGAGGGGCTGACATCACAGCAAACTACTTAAAGATCCATTTAGATGTTTTTTGCTCTCAATCTTTTCTCGCAGGGTTTTTATATCTCCCTGTTCTCTGGAAGTCCGTGACCTGGGTGGCTGCTCTCTCGTCGTTCATGCAGAGCACTGCAGCCTTGCCCCAGCTTCTACTCCAAAACCTGCCCCCAAACCCCGTTCCGGGGCTACACAGTTAACTAGACCCACTTTCCATAAAAGGCAGTTAGGCGATCGTCCGATAATTACGTCACTCTCCGTAAGTGACTTATCCAAATATTCATTTCAAGGTGATTTCTCTGCCTAAGAGAAATAATTGGAAAAAAATTTCTTTTTTCGTCATTGACTTTTTATTTGGTGGTTGTAAACGTTGTGTCATATCTAACACCCATTAGACGCCACCCCTTTGGATTCCCATAGATACCACGCCGTCCGTGAATGCTTTCAGGAAATTCTTTTGAATACCCTCTCTGTGCCAGACGCTGGTGTGGAAAGCTGACTGGGGAAAACTTGGGGCACAAAGGAAGAAAGGAAGCAAGGCCATCTGGAGGAGTAGAGGTGGCCATGAGCACACACTGGTGGTCTAACCAATCCACCAGCCTCCTGCCTGGTGTCAGCGTCTTCCCATTGCTGACGAGAGAAAGCTCGTCCCTCTCAACCCGGTGTGCGAGGCCCGCGGCAGTCGTCGGGTACCTCCCACTACTCCTCTGCACTTCCGCCAAACTGGCTAGTCCCATATAATGCCACTAACTGGGTGCTCTTAATGTGGCTCCTTATTTTCTGACCAGCTCACATCTTCCCCCCCACCAAGCATCCATCACAGGCTGTGTGCACCCTACACATACCACCTTAATCCCACCCTATCCATATTGTAGGAAGCCAGAATGAGAGGGCAGCACCCTGAGCTGGGCCTGGCTCCCTGTCCTAAGAGAGGGGGTTTGGCGCTTCCCCACCTCTGCACTATTTGGGGCGGCTGCTGCTGTCTCTCTCTGTGACATTTCTCTTTTAGTCTCTAAGACCTGAGCTTGTAGCATTTCTCTTTCTTTAAAATTCCTGTGGCCTCTACTCTCTCTCTTCCTCTGCCCAGATGGATTATGAAGACTCTGGAAGACCCTCAGGCAGCTCACCAAGCCCGAGGCTTTTTGTTAACATTGTGACTGTCTCCAGCGAAGTCTTGGCTGGGCTCTGCTAAGACTCTCTGCCTCCTCTTTACTGCCTTGTCTAGGAACCTTTCCAGTCTCGTCTGCAACTCCGGGCCTCCCACTCCCTTTCTGCTAGCAGGTAAGACATTTAGCTTGGGTTTTCCCAGAACTCTTTTCTCCAACAGACCTGCCTCCCCTTTCTAGAAGATATCTTTGCTTGAAAATTTTAGATCAGAAGAAGAGGCTCATACCCACCTCTCAAGTAGATTCTAGAACCAAGGTTCTAAGACCTTCTTACTCTGGGAGGCTATTCCAATCTCCATTCCCATACCCCTTGCCCCTGTAACAGCTCTGTAGCAGGGCAGGCCCCACCTCTGGCTCTGTGGGACCCTCAGTATGATTCTGACACAGTGGGACCTTGCACCAAAGTTTGGAGAGCCAAGATGGCGGCCTCTCCCACTTTTCTCATGTCACTCAAGCTCCTTATCTCTTTCCCAGAATATGAAGTAAAGAGTGAGTGAGAGACAACCGAAAGGACTCTCTTGTTATTTTTTCAACCATTAACAATGGCTTGTAGCCCACACTCAAGATGAGTCTCTTACTTGGGTTGACTGGAGCTGGGACTTACTCTATGCCCTTAGTTGTGACCAACTTGGCCACCATCCCACTAAAGCAAACAGACATGAGCACGGGAGATACCAAGGATGTTCAGATGGATCTTAAGGTCTTTGGTGAGAAATATAAACTTGAGAGGTGGGGATAGAAGAAAAATCAGATGTTAGATATCCACCTTCCCCCTCTCCTCCAAATCCGCCATCCTGGTCTAGAAATCTTGTGACTTGTACCATCAAAGAATGGAGCCATCTTGGCTCAGACCTTTGGGATGACCCCTCATAGATGTCCCCTAGGCCACCTTTCCTGCTGTATTGGCTACTTCTTTCCTCCCCATACAATTTTTCTGCTCTTTTAACTCCTTCTTCTTTCCTCCAGACCCCTGATTCTCCTTCTCCACTCCCCACCACCAGCCTCCACCAGAATTCAAGGAATTTCACATTCCTCCCACCGTCTTGTGATCGTTCACTGCCTCTGGATACAGCTGTGAGCCAGCGACGCCATCCATTTTGCTGCTTGGCAGAATAAAAGGGGGTGATGGTGGTGATCTGCTTTCAGTGACGGCTGTCTTTTCCTTTGATTTACTTTACATTCCTAAAGCCAATCACATACATCTCAGATTGCAAGGGGTGATTTCTGCAGCAAGTCCCATCACTTTCACATTTGAGACTCAAGAGATGCTCTGCTGGTGTCACTGACCCTATTACGCTGTAAAACGTCCTGCTGGACGCACCCCCCACTGTGCCTCCTGGCATTGTGAAGACCTCTTCTGTTATTTTGGCTCTGAAGGGCCCCATGCCCAGCCCCTTTCTGGCCATAGGACAGGGTGAGCTTTGGGGCGGGGTAGTGCAGCCACACTTAAGGTTGGAAATTACTCTGAGGTGGTCTTCTCTGGGACCTGCCATCTTGCAGACAAGAAGCCCGAGGCTCAAAGAAGTCAAGTGACCTGCCAAATCCCACTGTCAACAAAAGGGTGGCAGAACTGGGCATGGAAGTTGTCCCACCTGACTCTCCAGCTGGTGCTCTTTCCCTCCCATGGACCCAGGACCCAGGCACGCTTTCCTAGCTGGGCAGCCCCAGCGACTTCTAATAAGGTGGAGTCCAGCCTTCCAGTGCCCCCGGCAGTGGTACCCAGCTTCTTCTCCAATCCCTTCACGGGGGAGCGTGCCGTCTCCTGAGGCAGCCCACATACCTTCGATGAACACGTCTTTCCTTTACAGAATTGAAATTTGTCTTTTTGTTGCTTGCATTGGAGGCCCTGGTTCTACCTCTTGGGGTCAGTCCTGAGTTGCTCTGACCCCTCTTATGGTGATGACAGTTGTCGTGGGAAGCCTGCAGCCTCTCCCTTGGTTTTCTCTTCTCCAGGTGAAACAACTCTGTTTCCTGTCTACGATTCTGACACTAATGTCAAGGTGTGTGTGTGTTTTTCCTACACCATCAGACCGTTAGCTCAATTCTGACACTGTCTACTTGCACGTATCCTCAGATCCTACAGGTTGAGGGTTGGGTCCTACAAGTCTCCCCCCGCCCCATTTCAGATGCAATTCCAGGTCCAGGTCATCACCTGTGCTCCTGACTGGCTAGGGATCAGAGGTTCCAGCAACCCAGGCTTTGGGTTCAATTAACTTGCTAGGGTGGCTCACAGAACTCAGAGAAACATTTTACTTACCAGATTTCTGGTCTATGAGAAAGGATAGTAAAGGAACAGCCAGATGGGAGAGATGCGCAGGGCAAAGAACGGGGAAAAGGCACTGAGTTTCCATGCCTTGTCTAGGCGCCCCACCTCCCAGCACCTCCGCCCATTCACTGACCCCAGAGCTCTCTGGACCTGTCCTTTTAGTTTTTATGGAGGCTTCATTACATAGGCACGATTGATTACATCATTGGCTGTTGGTGATTAACTCAGTCTCCAGCCCCTCTCCCCAACTCAGAGGTCAGCGGAGGGACGGAAAGTTCCAACCATCCAATCACATGGCTGGCTCCCCTGGTGGCCAGCCCCGGTCGTTAGGTGACCTTGATGCTTTCCAAAAGTCACCTCATTAACACGACAGTGACACCTTTATTGCTCTCACCACCTAGGAATGTCCAAGGGTTTTAGGAGCTCTGTGCCAGGAACAGGGACAAAGACCAAATATATCTTTATTATAACTGGCTCTATCACAGTCCTCCATTGTGGAAAGCCTTCTTCCAGAGGTCTCCTTCCCTGTCCCCTGGGGCTGAGATCCAGATGTTCTGCGTGGTGGGCCCAGAGGACTGAAGATCACCTGCTTCCCTTGGTGGCCGCACTGTGCTGCCCTCTGCTTTCAGATCACCCCAGTGCGTGGAGCAGGAGAGGAGACCACCCTGTTTGGGGGTCCTGCTCCAGGAGCTTCTGCTGCTCACCACTGCCGCTTCCCAAGCTGTTCCTCTGCTCTGCATGGCCAGGAGCAGAGCCGGCGGAGGAGCAAGGCATCCAGATGCTTCTGCTAGTCGCAGAAGCTGAGCTAGAGCCAGGGCTGGGCATCAGGGAGGGCGGCTCAGCCAGCCTGGCTCCCGGGAGGAGCGCCGGGGAGGAGCCTGCTTCTGAAGCAGACAGATGAAGAGGTCAGCAAGGTGCTCTCTCCACACGGCAATTAACTGGCTAAGGTGGCCCCGCGTGGATATTTCAATCGCGTGGTTGGGGCCCTTTGCCATTCGGGCTTGGGCTCCAGGGGGGGGCCCGCAGCACGTTCCCACAAAATGTTGAACAGTTGGCATTTCTGGTGGAAAAGCCGATTTTTGGAAGGGTGATTTCTTAGCTCCTCTAATTAATGAGAAGCAGAGATTTCAGAATGGCAAATCGAACTCCCTCTGGCCGGATGCACAATTTTTTTTTTTTTTTTTGCTCTTCTGCTTCTTCGCTTTTCATGCCTTTAAGTCTTTTTTAAGAGACTAGATAATTATAATAATAATAAACCCTTAGGTAGACTCCAATTTCCAAATGTAATGGGAATACACAGGGCTGAACAGAGGGGCTCCGAGAGGCTCCAGGCCCCAAGGCTTGCCTTGGAAAGCACCGGGCCCAGACCCTTCTCTCTCCTTTGGTCTCCTTGCTATAGTCATCCTTCAACACAGGCTGGATGGTTTCCGTGCTCTCAAAAATCCTAAAGAGTCCCCACTTCCCTGTAAAGTAGGATCCAAATGCTCCACACTGGCCTCCAAAGTCCTCTGTGGTTTCCCACTCTTCCAAGACAAAAGGAGCCCCGTTCGTCCTTCCTTCCTTCCTTCCTTCCTTCCTTCCTTCCTTCCTTCCTTCC
>NW_023270453.1:10808289-10840920 GCF_011800145.1 Mirounga leonina
TCCTTCCTTCCTTCCTTCCTTCCTTCCTTCCTTCCTTCCTTCCTTCCTTCCTTCCTTCCTTCCTTTTCTTTTCTTTTCTTTTCTTAAAAAGATTTTATTTATTTATTTGAGAGAGGGAGCATGAGTGGGGCAGGGGGGGCACGAGGGGGAGCAGAAGGAGAGGGAGAAGCAGACTCCCCGCTGAGCAGGGAGCCCAATGGAGGACTTGATCCCAGGACCCTGGGATCATGACCTGAGCTGAAGGCAGATGCTTAACCGACTGAGCCACCCAGGCACCCCACAAATATTGAGCTCCCAGGGGGATGTGATGTTCTCATCCTCAAACCCTTTGTGGGCTGGATGGGGGGCCCTGGGTGCCATGCCCTTTCTTGGAGGGCCCAGCCCCGGCAGCAGCCAGCCTCGCTGTCCTGCCAGGGGCCTCAGTGTCACAGAACATCAGAGCTTGGTTTAACCTGGTCACTTTATTAAAGGAGATAGGTCCAGGGAGGGCACAGGGCATCCATATCACCCAGCCAGTTACTGGCCATGCCTCCACTGCCATGCTGGGAGCATGGTGGTTACTCTCCTTGGTTGAATATTCTCCCCCTGGCTTCTTACCATGGTCTCTGGCATTTGCTTGTCAGGGAAAATGAATTCAGTGTGAACAAATCTTATTGGAAGAGAGACCCATGGGGAATGGGTCCCATTTCCCTGGTGGCCTTTGTCCCGTTCGTTCTCACTGACTCCAGAGGCAGTCCCATCATCACGGTTGTCCCAAGGCCCAGCTGGGGCTGGGTGGGCTGGCCTCCCGGGGTGGCCCAGACTGCTGCTCCTGGTGATCCGAGGTGATTATCCCCCCATAAACGTGATGGATGGTCTCTTACCAGACTGTAAATCCAAAGCTAAGCAGTTTGCACTCATCTGCAAATCAGCTCTTTCTGTCCTGTCTCCCTGATCGTGGGATTGTGTGATGCAGCGACTGTTCCCAGGATTCATGACTTTAATTATGCTTCTTCCAGGGGCCTGAGTTTATTGCGGAGGCTGCTGGGCCAGTGGATTCCTTCTCGCCTTTCATGTGCTCACCCCACAGGAGTTCTGACAAAGTGCTGATTTTCCAGTCTCATTAAAAGTAGCCCATTAGAGTGAATGGGGCCTGGGGCGAGCATTTGCACACCTGAGTTCTTGGAGTGTTTGTGGGAAGCCCCGGGCCAAGTGGGAGTGTCTAGGATGGCGCTCTAGTCCCAGGCCCATCACCTGGCCTGCTGTGTGATCTTAGGCAAGTCCTTTGACTTCTGGTCTCAGCTTTCTCCTTTGTAAGTAGTCCACAACCCTCATTGGCTGTCTGGGAATTGACAAAGTAATAGGGAAGCACTTGGTCCTAACAGCGCACCTGCTTATTAAGCAAGTGCTCACATGGGCCAGGCTCCTTAATGCTCGCAGAACTCATTATTTCCCACTTGACACACAGCAGAGCCAAAGCTCAGAGGGATTCAGTGATTTCTCCAAGATCCCATGGCAAGAGAGGGCAGAACCACACAGAACCCAGGTCTGTCAGTGTCCACAAGCAGCGTGCTTTACCATCGGGCTTTGCTGCCTTGTATAACTTAAAATGTCAGCTCCTCAGTTTCCCAGATCAGTAAAATGGGGCAATAAATCGGTCTCTACCCTCTCTCACACGGATAGTCTGAGGCCAAAGGGACTTTAAGGCTCTTTGGGGGAAAATTCCAAATATGCTCAATTTTACCAGCCCCTTGCAATGATTAGTTCTCCCCTAGTGGAATGCCTGGCCAGGACGGAGCATGGAACAGAGCAAAGGCCAGTGGCCTGGGAGGCCTGCCTGGGTCCCTGGGTCATCCCTGCACGCTCTGTGCTAATGGAGGAATAGCCCTTAAAAATCTCCAGCGTCGGACCCTCATGGATAAAATCAGAAGCTTTCAGAATGTCTATCTGCCTGGACCCTCCCCAGACCAATCCACTTGGCCTGTGAGTGAATCAGATGTGCACACAGCTGAGAACCACAGGCCCCATAGCCTCCAGGGGCCAGCCAGTCCCAGATTGCTGTGTTTTTATAACGTATCGGGTGTCTGCTATCATTCTAGAGTCAAATCAACTAACATATGATCTACCCTTGCACCGCGAGTAGATTAACGGGGGTGGAGTAGCTCTACGATGAGGGCTGGGGCTTGGAATCAGGTGTCCCCAGTTTTATTTTTATTAATTATTTTAAAGTATTTATTTATTTGAGAGAGAGAGCAAGTGAGTGAGCAGGGGGGAGGGGCAGAGGGAGAGAGAGAGAATCTCAAGCAGGCTCCACGCCTAGTGTGGAGCCTGACATGGGGCTCGATCTCATGACCCCGAGATCATGACCTGAGCCGAAATCAAGACCTGGATGCCTAACGGACTGCACCCCCCAAGTGTCCCCCGGTGTCCCATCTTTGATCCTGGCCCTGGGCCAGTCCACTTTCTGTGAAAACAGAGACACCAGTTTCCCTTTCTCACTCCACTTCCTCTTCTGGCCAAAGAGGCTGTTGCCTCCTCGGCCAAATTGTCATGAATGGAAAACCCGGTGGAACGTCCAGCCGTGCAGCCGGGACTGATTTATGAAGCCAGCTGTCTCGGCACAGAGAAACCTCCTGCGCCCTCTGTTTTGTTAGCACCTCCTGGTACTATTATTTCAGGCTGCAATGAATTTCAATTCTGTGTCTGTTGTTTTTAAAAATAATTCATGCCACCCCATGAAGAGGTTGAAGTGCCCCTGAAATGTCATCGAGCTGGTCCCTTTATTTCCAGCCTGGAAGGCTGAGCCTTCATATGTTCCATGTGGCCCCCTGGAGGCACACATGTGGTGAGCTGGCAGAAGTGGGACAGACTGGGGCTTCGGGGTCTGACTCCCATCCCATTCTGTCACGTGAGCCATGTGAGTCTGAGGGTGTGGCTTAAACTTCGGGAACCTCTGTTTACTCTCTGTCAAATGGGAATCAAATGACGGAACCTGCAAGGGTTCTGTGTGCAGAGAAAATGATCTAATTCCATAAAATGTGTCCAGCCTTGATGGGCTGTGAGAGGCAGTCCAGGCTCAGTGCCAGTCCCGGAGGGCAAGACGGGGGGGATGAGACAGCTCCACCGGTGACCTTCCTGCCCCGAGCTCAGAGACTGTCCCAGCTGTTCCTTCCTCACTCCCGGGGCTTCCTCAGGAGGAAGACACAGCAGGTGCACTGTCTCAGGCTCACCGTCCCGTCCCACATGATGGGCAGCATCTTGTTCTTTAAGGAGAATGGGAGGACCACAGGATGAAGCAGGATCAGCGCGGAAGTCTCCACGTTGATTTTTTGGATGTGATTTTCATTCACTCACGCGCTCAACCAATGTTTATTGAGAACCTACTTTGTACCAGGCGCGCTTCTAAGTCAGGGGATGGCCCGCTTTCTCCGTGAGGGGCCATATGTACTGATGGTCTCTGTCACAACAGCTATTTAGCCATGTAATTTGAAAGCAACCGTCGATAACACGAAATCAAATGAGCATGTGCAACAAAACTTTGTTCATAAAAACGGGCCACAGGCCAGGTTTGACTTGGGCCAGACTTTGCCCGGCTCCTGCTCTGGGGGCTTGGAGTAGCTCAGGGGAGAATAGAAGAGACCAAGGGAAGAAACAGAAGCCCTGCCTCCCCGAAGTTTACATTCTAGGGGTGGGACAGACAAGACACAGTAATGAGTACATCTCCCCGGTATTCTAGGAGGGGAGACCGTGCTGTCGAGAGGCAGAGCAGGGTGGGGCCATGCGTGCAGAGCTGCTGTGTGTGTCTCGGCTCAACTCTGCGTCCAGTGAGCTCTCGGGGGTGGCTGGGAACTGGCCATGAGGGGGTTATTTACACTGTGGAATTGAGCAGCGGCTGGGAAACCAGTTGTTATGCATTTGGCAGCGCATCGCGGGTATAATGAATGGACGGTGCTGGGGTTCAGTGGCTGAAGGACTGGTCACGGTGGGCCCCAGTGAATAAGTGACATTTGAGCCGAGCCTGGAAGGCTATCTGGGGAGGGAGCTTTTCCACGCCGAGGAAGCAGCCATGGTGGGAACATGTGTGGCATGCCGGAGGCCCAGCCAGGAGGTCAAGGTGGCTGCAGAGGGTCAGCAAGAGGGAAGATGGCAGGAGAATGTGTCCGGGCGGTGGGGGCGGGGGGGGTGGCGGTGGGGAGAGGAGAAGATGCAGACCGTGCAGCTCACAGTCAGGAGTGTGGAAGCTACCAAGGAACTCCAGGTGGAAAAACATGGCGGCCGCCTGAGAAGTAGTGCCCTACCATATGCTGACACATCAGATGTTGAATCCCAGGGAAAGAGAGGCGGGCACCAAGTGCTCAGGCTTTAGCGCTGACTCACTGGAAGGGTAGTGTTGTTATTAACTGAGGGAAGCTCAGACAGACTTTGGTCATAAGTCTGAAAGGTCTGTTTGAAGTCCTAGTGAAGATGTTGACGAGACAGTTGGGTGTTCAAGTCTGTTGTTCAGAGGAGAGATCCAGGCTACAGAAGCAAAGGGGACAGTTGTCCACATATGGGTAGTAGCTAACTTGAGGTCAGCAAAGGAACGAGTGTAGCCGAAATATGGGAGGGATTCAGTGACCACACCTTGGACGCTTTTGAGGAGATGTGAAGAAGACAGAAAAATGAGTGACCACCAAAGCAGAAAGAAATTTTTTTCTTTTCCAAACAAAAAGCGCTGGAAATCATAATTCAAAGTCAGCTCAAATTGTCCCTACTCTGGGCACCTTCTGGAACCACTCCAGCTCCGTGGACTCTCTTCTCCCACAAGCACCTCCAATAGCTCCTGTATAGGCCACTCATTTGGCACCTCTGACATGCTGCCTTGGGTCCAACCCCCTGTCCCAAGACAGGGTCTTGCCACCTCCCTGGGCTCTAAGCCCCTTGAGGGCAATGACTGTGCCCTGGATCTCTGTGTCCCCATACAGTCTGGCAGGCAGCTTTGCACACAGATAAATGCACACCAAGTGATTAGCAGATGGGCTGAAGTTGGAGACAGTGACAGGATTCATACGTTTACTGAGCACCTAACACGTGCAAAGCAAAGGGCTTGAGCTTTTTCTAGGAGAGCCAAATTGCTTTGAAAAATCTATCAGAATATCAGGTCAAAGAAGGATTCTAGGAGAAAAAAATTTGAAAAAGAATGGGGCACCCGGGTGGCTCTGTCAGTCACGCATCCAGCTCTTGGTTTCGGTCATGATCTCAGGGCCGTGAGATCCGGCCTGTGGCCTCTCATCGCTCTCCCTCGAGATGAGCCATTCCCGGAAGCCTTCTCCAGGCTGCATCACCATGCGCCCCTCTTGATTCTTCCTTCCAGGAACATGAGACTCATTGTCGACGTGAACCCTAGAAATGCAGACGAGGGGCCTCAGTGCTTAATAGGTGGTCTGACACCTACTACTTGATTTTTTTTCTTAACCAGCGATGCCATTCCCTTTTGTCCTCGAGTGGTCATTCACATGGAAAGTTCTGGCCTCATTTTTCTTCTGCATGGTACCCACAGTCAAGAGGCTCCCCCGCAAATGGCCACTGTGTGGTGTTCTTGGTGCATTTTCTTGTCAGTGTCTCTGCCTCTCTCCCTCAAATCTCTGCGTCGGTTCTTGAGGGCAGGGCTGGTGTCTTCCATTTCTGTGTAAGTCTGTGCGCTCTGCGTGGCCACCAGGTGACTGACTGATCCCTCTTTAAAGCTCAGAAGACTGTATGCTTAAAACTGTTCCTAGAAACCAGGACTCAAAACACTGCCTGCATAGGGTGGAACACGATGGTTATTTGAATGAAGGGAACCTTTGAAAAATGCCCTTTCCTCACCGCGGGCCTTTACAGAGAAACAGACCTTGCTGACCGTGGCCTTTCCTGTGGATTTCATCCTCCGTAGCTAGCAGCGCGGGGGCTGCCTCTTGGAGTTGGCCTCTCTGTGGTTTCTGCCTCTCTGGTGTCCAGGTTTATGTACCACTCAGCAGTTTAGGCTGTTGGCTAGCCCCTCACGCCCTGCCGCCCCACTCAATCACAGACCCCAGAAAGGTCCAGAGCTGAGAGTGCTGGGCAGAGCCTGGCCGCTTCCCTGGCTGTGGACCCCATCCTGGGAGGGACCCCACCTTAGTCTCAGCACAGCCCAGCACAGCAAGGACGCTGGTGGCAGTCCCAGTGTGTGTGTGGCCCGGGGCAACCCGTGTCTTCCAGCCTCAGTTTCTTACTGAATATGAGAATAAGAACCACAGCACATAGTAGCTGTGGTGGGTTGGAGAGCGGGACCCCCAAGTTCATGTCCACCTGGAACCTCAGCACATGACCTTATTTGGAAACTGGGTCTCTGCAGATGTAATGAAGGGAAGAATTGGGATGAGATCAGTTTGGGTTGGGGTGGGTCCTAAGTCCAGTGAGAATGTCCTTCTAAGAGGCAGGAAAGGACACACAGACACAGGAGAAGGCCGTGGGAAGGCGAAGCCAAGACATGCCAGGAACCTCCAGATGCTGGAAGGGGCGAGAAAGGACGAGCTTTCAGAGGGAGTGTGGCCCTGCCGACCCCTTGAGTTGTGGCTTCTGGCCTCCAGCACTGGGAGAGAGAAACCTCTTTTGTTTTCGACCACTAAGTCTGTGGTTCTCGCTATGGCAGCCCCAGGAAACGAATCCGTGTGTTCCGCACAAGGTACAGTGAGTTATTCCCATCTTCCTTTTAAAGAGAAGGCTGGACTGTGTCCATAGGCTTCTTGGGGAGAGGAGCAGGGGTGTCCCTGGAGGGAGATCCCCAGAAAGTTGGCAGGTGATCAGTGGAGGCTCCTTTGGGGCAGAGCAAAGCCTGGTGGGGGCTGGGGTCGGGGTGAGGAGTCAGTGCTGCAGAAGGGTTAACGTGTCCCTTCCCATCTTTCCCATGCCTACCCACACTGACCGCACACAGCCAGCAGTCTCCCAGAAACCCCAGGCCCTCCTGAGCCAGGACTGGAGGAGCTTCAGAGGTGGCTTCACTGAGCGTGGGCCCACGGTGTCCCCAGGAGCAGGAGAAGTGCCCGCAGACTAGGAGGGGTGGGGTGGCAAAGGTCAAAACACACCCCCAAGACCGGGGTCCTTGGCTCCTTGTAGCTAGGCCAAGTGCCCTGGGACCTCTGTCAACTTGTCCTCTGTCCTACCTGTGCCCCAGGTCAGCTGGGGGACCAGGGTCTGCCGGGGACCCCCTCCCGACCCGCCACCCACCCACCCCCACTGCTTGGCCCTCATCTGTCATAGGCCTTCCTTGGCCCTGCTCAGCCATGCTTCTTGGGTCCACAGCTTTGCTCGGGGAGCCCCAGCCCCTGCTTGCCTCTCTGACGGGACCCAGATGCTGCCTGGACCGATTAGCCCCTCTTCTTGCCCTGCTGTCCACCTACAGGCTGAGGGCCGAGACATCAGGCACACGGCCTCCTGTCTGTCCCTCCTTTGTGCCCCCTCTTCCCTCCTCATTGTCCTAAGAGCCCCTCTCCACAAAAGCACCCCTTGACCCAAGGATCCAAGGAAGAGAGGCAGTGAACGAGCCAGCCCCTGGGTCTTATAGCATTGCCCTGAGCCCCTCACTGAGAACCTGTGACAAGATGTCCCAGGAAGAAAGCACTGAAGAGTCCCCTGCTCCTGGAACTTTCATGCTGGTGCGAGGATGCTGAGAAAGGGTGTGCTTGGGGCGGGGGGGGAGGGGGGTGTGGAGCAGGGAAAGCAAGGGGCCCCTCCAGGTGAGGGGAGCTACAGAAGGCTCTGGGCGGAGGGGACTGCTCAAGGGGAGACCAGGGAGATGGGGGGCAGAGGTGAACTGCTGTGCAGGGGTGAGAGCTGCTCAGAAGTAGGTCCTCTCAGGGCAGTGCTAATTTTCCTGGTGGATGGCCTACAGAGGGAGGGGAAGAGGGAGTGGCAGTGGATCTAGGGTCAGGGCTGTCGGCAGATGTGGGGTGATGTGGGTCACACGCTGTGGTGGGTGGGGAGTCACCCAGCATCTGGCCCTCTCCCGCCCATCCTCTCTGCAGCCTCTAGGACTGGCCCTGGGATGGGGGGAGGCTCATGAAATAGAGCCCGGTTATGGGCTCGGCCAAGCAGCTGACCTACGTGGATAGGTGGGCACATTGCTGCTCCTGTCAGGCAAGACAAGGCAGCCCCAGCCCGCCTAGTCTGGGCGCCGCGGGGGCAGCCAGACCACCGCGTGGGCCACGCCAGGGCCCTGCGTTTTCTCCCGAAGCCAACGCTAAACCAGTGATTGACAGGCAGGAAGTAATTGCACCACATTTGCCTTTTTAGAAGATTGTCTGGAGGTCATGTGGAGGATGGATGGATGCGGCCCAGCCCAAGGAGGGCGGAGGTAGGAGTTTGCTGAGACTGAGTGGGACGTAGCCTCCATGGGGGTGCGGAGAGGTGGGGGGCAGGTGAGAGCTGGCCTCAGAGGTGAACTGGGACCAGAGCCTGTGGTCACTGAGGATGCTGCCAGGCGTGGGGGTCACACACAGGCCACGTGCGCTTCGGGTATCGGGGCTGGTGCCCCCACACTGTGGGCCCCCAGTAAATACTCGCTCCAGTCCCTCGTGGCTCCCCCTAGCCTCGCCTGCCCTCTTGCCCTGCATTTCCCACCCCCACCCGTCCCGCCTGGGTCTGGGGCCCTCTATGCACCAGGCTCCCTCTCAGACTTTTTCTCCGTTTGAAAACAGATGTCCCTGATGGGCTACACAAGCACTGTGACTCTCTAACTCTACCGAATGTGTAATTATAGCAACACAAGCATCAAATTACCAAGGACAAGTAGCTGCAAAGTAATTATATGATTCTTTGTTACTTGGAGGGTTGGGGTTCCCCCCGCTTTCAAAGCTGATTCCTTTAAAAGCTCCGGTTTGGTGGGGGGTGGGGGAGCAGGTGGCAGATGGGCAAGACCAGACTGCTGAGGGGGTTCAGCATCCTTTAGGAGTGGCCAGGGTTGAAGTGAGGGAGATCTGTGCCCCTCTTCCTCCTCCCAACCCCCTCGCAAGTGGTATCCCTCTTCCCTCCAGGAGAAGGAGGGGAGAGCTGGCCTGGGGTGGTGCCTGGGGTGCCGAAGTGTCAGGGACATAGGGGAGGAGTTGGGGAGGAGGTGGGCGTGGGGGAGGTTATTCCTGGGGTCTCCGGAACCACCATGAAGGGGTGCAGTGCAATGACACTGTATCCTCAAGATGAACCCCAGCCCCTTGGTCTCACCCCATCACACGCTTCCCAGGGACACTTCAGCCTCTGCCAAGGCATGAGAGGCAGACGTGAGAAGGCAGCCTCAGTCACCCAGCCTCAGCCACGGATGGAAGGATGCACAGTCCCGGCTCTGGCCACGTCCCCCAGTGGACGGAAGGCGGAGGGGCAGGATTCCACTGGGGCCTTCGCAGTGCCCTTCTGGTTCCAGCTCTCCCCATCCGCAGGCGTTCGTTGCTGTTTGTGGTACTGTTGTCCCTCCCACGCGCCCTGACCGGCCGCTGACCGCCTCACTGGGACCCCTGCCTGGCTCAGAGCTGCCCCCGCTCACGCGTGTGCAGGCGTCAGGCTGCCCTCCGCATTGGCCCTGCTCAGGGTTGTGCGCACAGTAGGTGGGGAGCGGTTGGAGAGTCAGAAGGAAGTGTGACCTGGCCATAAGAGGCAGGAAATCCAGTGGGAGAGGACCGCAGGGACCACGACGAACAAGACCTGTGCCTCTCCCACAGGCTCTCATGCCATCCTTGATGTGAAATTGTCTGCCCCACACCTTTCATCCACTTGATCCGCTCTGTTAGAATTTACGCTCACTTGACATAATGCCCCTGAAGGATTTGGTCAGCTCCCTGCACCAGTGTGCCTGTGGATCCTTCCACCGGTACCGGACCCTGTGGTGCTCTCGCCACCCTGGGTCCCCGTGTGCCCAGCCAGGGACCAGGTCCCAGGGAACTGAGCTTGTGGACGTCCTCAGGCATGCAGGGCGGCCACTGTTGAACACTCTCTCTCCATCACACCCATTATGGTTTAGATTACAGAGCAATTATCCTTCTGAGCAGCTGTGTAACTCACAGGTCACATCCATTCAGCTTGCTAATGGTGTTCAGCAGACCCACACTTGGGAGAGCCCGGGAAGTCGGAAACAGGCCAATGCCCTAGCACCAGGACACTCCTTGGTGCTGTGGAGAAGTGATAGGACTCTCTCCATCCACACTCCTAGGTCCATGGATAGGAGTAGGGCTGGGGTCCAAAGGGGGTTTCCCTCCAACCTCATGGGTAGCACACGGCCTGGGCCAGAGGAGCTCAGGCCATAGAGCGTGCCCCCACCCAAAGTGGACAAGGCATTTTGGCTGGATTCGGGTGTCATAAAATCAGCTCTTTGACCCAAGTGCTTATTTGACTGGGGGGGTCAGAACTCCATTTCTAGGTCTCCAGAGGGCAGAAACCCAGAGGTCATGCCATCAAAACATGGTAGTCCCAGGGGGCTCCCTGTCCACACAGCCGTCTGTCTCTCTCTCTGGGGTGGGGTATTGATTGGGGTATTTGGAATTCTAGAGTCCTAGACCTCAAGAGGATGGCCTCCCAAAGCACTTAACTGTGTTTAGTTTAGTGAGACTTAGAACTTAATTACCCAGGGGCGCCTGGGTGGCTCAGTCGGTTAAGCATCTGCCTTTGGCTCAGGTCATGATCTCCAGGTCCTGGGGTTGAGCCCCACACCGGGCTCCCTGCTCAGCTAGGAGTCTGCTTCTCCCTCCCTCTCTGCCCCGCCCCCTCTGCTCAGGCTCTGTCTTTTGCTTTCATTCTCTTCCAAATAAATAAATAAAATCCTCAAAAAACAAACAAAAACTTAGGATCTAAGATCTGGAGCCTCGTCTCATGCTCTCCTCCGTGTCCCTCTGGCTCAGCATAACCAGTTTCACGTGCAACATCATGTGCTGTATTGCACCCCTGCCTTGGAACCCGCTCTCCTGGAAGGTTCCATGCCACTTTTATCCAGACCCCGTCCTCCTCTGTGGCTCAGTTACGCTCACATCTTCCCAACGGGGCCCCTGGCCAACTCAGCAGGTGAGAATCTTCTTTTTCCCAAAAGGAGAGTCTATGTGTTTTTGCCCTCAAACTCCTCCCCTCCCCAGCTCTCCCAGGATTCTTCCCAGGGGTCTGTTAACCTGAGGAACTAAGGAGAAAAAAAATCAGCAGAAAGAGCCAGTCATGCCCCCAGGCTCGACACTGAGACAGGGCCTGCCATTTGGAGCCAGGTGGGATCTCTTTTCAAAGAAGGCCTTGTGGATTTGTGCCCAAATTCTGGAAAGGGAGGGCCGCAAGTGGAAAGCAGGGAAACAGTTTCACTGCATATCTGAGGGGCACCAGGAGCCAAGGTGGCCCCCCGGGGTGCTCAGTGACCTGTCCTGTGTGGATCGCTGCTGGAGGGCCTGCCTGGGAGCTGCAGTGGGGTGCAGACGAAAGAGAGAAGAGCACCTGCTCGGGCCCTGGGCCCTGTGGCTCCCGCGTCTGCAGAATGACACGTGGGAGTTTGTGCGCAGCTGACCTGGTGGCCGCTGGAGGCGAGTGGGAGAGGTGGACCATGGCCAGCCCCTGGTGGCCGAGGATGGCGCTCATGAGCACGTGGGAGAGGTTCTCAGGCTGGGGTTGCCAAGGCCCAGGGACGGCAGGTGGGATGGAGCCAGAGAAATCCTGTTTTATCACTGGTATGTTGATTCCTATTTTTGAAAGGGAAGACTGGGATTACATACGCAGACGTTGTCTCTGGGTCTGGGTGGTGAGTCCCATGAGGTCAGGTGCTCGCGGTCCTACCAGCCTCCTCCTCATGGAGTGAGTGGCCTTCATCATTAATTCAGCTACATTTTGCAGCAAGGTAATTATGGAGAAGATGCCAGGAAGCAGCATTGCCCAAAGCTAGCCAGTCTATAGGTGCTGGGTTTTGATCCTCTGGAAGCATCTTTTGAAGAGACATGCCTCCAACTTTTTCCAGGCTAAAATGACTACACTCCTGCTCTCTGGAGTGGAATTTTGGAGAGTTTTTTTTGCATTATATCAGATTCCAAATTATTTTCTAGGGATAGTTGGCTTTTCTTTCCTTTTTTTTTGTCTCTCTTCCTGTTAATTTTTCTTCCCTCCTGCCTTTGACCTCGCCATCGTCCTTCCTATGGGTATTTATTGAGCACACAGTCATTGAGAGGGAAGTTGTCAGACTGCAATCAAATCCTGGCTTCACCGCTTACTAGGTGGGAATGTTGCATGAATTAGTTGCCCTCTGTGTCCCTCAGTTGTCACAGCTATGAAATGAGGGATAACAGTGGGCTGTTGGCAGGATTAAATGGCTTGCTATATAGAAAATGCTTGGCACAGAGCAAGTGGTAAATAACAACGATGTTAGCTATGATTATTTAGCACAGCAGGTGTGGTGGTCATGCCAGGTGGACATAATTGGTGTTATCCCTGCCTTCATGGAGCCTACAGTTAGTGCTACAAGATGTGCCCTCCATTCCCTAGCTCAGCAGATTGTGGTAACTCAACATCCCTAACTGCACTGGCTGAGTCAAATGGCTGAATCCTAGGCTGTGCAATTGTAAATTGACCATCACTTAATACCTTTCACATGTGGCTGAGAGACATGTTACATTTTTTAAATCAATTTTCATTTTATCTGAGTAAAGCATGCACATTATCAAACAAGTTAAATGATAACTAAAAATTTAAATCAGAAAAAAAAAAAAGACTCTTCTGGCTCCTATTGCCATCCTATCTTCTTCCTTCTTCCTCGCCTGGGTGGCTCAGTCGGTTGAGCACCTGCCTTCGGCTCGGGTCATGGTCCTGGGGCCCTGGGATCCAGCCCCGTGTCAGTCCCCCTGCCTCTCCCCCTGGTTTGTGCTCTCTCTCTTTCAAATAAATAAATAAAATCTTTAAAAAAATACTTTTCATTGTCTTTATTATTTCTTGTAGTATTTAATGCCACATTCTTAAATAATATAAGTATTCTGTATTGCGATTTGTCAGTTTTGTGGAAGATGAGGAATTTTACTTCCTTACACCTGTCTCGTTTCCTATCCTCCCACTCTGGTTAAATCACATTTTTTATTAGCTCTTTCTTCCATATTTTCTGTGGTGACTCTGTGAATATTGTTCATTGCTGAGTCAAGTAATGTACCGTGACAATATTTTATTTCTTGGTCAACTTTTATTTTTCTTAGAGTTAATAACTGCATTATTCTGTCGTCTGTTTAGGTTTTTCCTATCCAGTTGCAGATTTTATTTATAGGCAGTCCCCCCCCCAAGTTCTATTTCAGTCCTTAAAGTTTCTGTTTCCCCCAAGTTCTGTTTGTTTTGCTACTTCTCTTTCACGATGAAGACATTCCTCCAATGCCTTGCGACCCTTTGCAGTCCATTCATATTTAAGAGTGATTGATGTACAAGAAATTGATTGGAGCCTGTGGGCCCCTGTGGGGCTGCCTGCCTCGGGAGCTGTACTGGGTGTGGAGTGGGTGGCCAGTGGGCTTTCTCCTTGGAGCCCCCCATGTATCATTATCTGTTGGTCTTTCTTTTCTCCAGGGTGTATCAGTTTCTCTAGAGAAGGATCCTCTATTCCCTACCTAGGAATATCCGCCTGTTTCCTGGAGTTCTGAAGCCAGTACGGAGCAGGGTTTGGGTTGTTTCTCCTGTCAGTGTGCAAGCCTTCATTCAACCCTCTTACGTACGGTCCTGGGCCCTCCACCATCCCCTCCTCAACACCTGACAACCATGAATCCCCTCTCTGGTTCAAGGTCCTAGCGTTCCTGGGGGGTGGGGTGCTTTGGTTACCAGAATGGGTGGACTTAGGGCCTGGGAGTCTAAGTTCTCCTCCTACAGACTCCCAAACAAACTTCTTGCTTTCACTTGTTCACTTTTCCCTGCCTTTCACTGCACCTCTGCCTCTGGTCCTGGGGGCTTTCTGGGCTGCACGGCAGATCTTTCTTCTTAATCCAACTCTTTACTGTGGACCCTTAGGTATGACCTTCCTGCTCCCAGCTTGGTCATGTCCATCTGTTTTTTTGCCTTCACTTTGGGTCGTTCTGTTACAAAAATCCTTTCATTTCATTGAAGATGAAGTCTGTATTTCTGTTTTTTTTCTTTACTATTTGGGATGAATATAAAAAGAAAAGTTGTCAGAAATGCCTTTATGTGGTATCTTGAAGCTAGTTGGAAACAATATTCAGTAAAGATCCCTGAAAGATCCATAGTCCTTCCATACATCTAAATGATCTAAAATAGTTTTTGGAATTTAGCCAGAGCCACTAAAAACTGCACACCTGAAGCCTAGTGCATTGTGGTTCTTGAGTGGCCGAGTTTCATATTGGTGTGAAGCCACCATCCTATAATAAGTCCCAAGGAACTCATTATTGTGTGTCCTAGAAGGAAGCATTTGAGGACACTGATCAATACGTTAAACGTTCTTCTCTTGCAAGGATCCTCAGGAGAATTTCTTCGTCTCATCCTTGAATGGTGTCTAATTGTTTTTTTACTGAGTGGCTGGTTTGCTTTTATTTTTTGATCTGGGTAAGCGTCCCTTTTCCCTTGGCTTCTCCATAGCTCAGAGTATGTAGAATTGAATTTGGGGTTCTCATCTCATTTCTGTTGATATTTTATCTCCACTCATTTGTCTTTGCCTTTGTTTCTTCTTTCTCATCCACTCCCGGTTCTTGTTCTCTTGTTCTATCATTTATGACGGTCCTCATAAACTAGGATGTTTTGAGGAACAGATCACCCAAGCTTCTGTGACCCACACCCAGAACCCTGATATCTGATCTCCTAGTTTTGGGGTCAGCCCCTTTGAGACAGAGTCCAGGTGTTTCAAAGCTCTGTGATCTATGGATTTATCATATTCTAAGTATTGGTTTCCCACTTCTGTCCCCCTTCCCCGGACATCGACTGCCTCTAGGTCCAATCTGGGCATGAATAAGGGATATATACTATGGTGGATCCTGAAGAAATGTGGAGAGATGGGAAGTCAGGGTTCTCTCCTTATAAGACAAGCACACTAGGATCTATCCAACCAGTGGGGCTTCACTGGATGCTACCTGGGCATACAATGCTAAAATATATGGTGATACCAAATGCTATTTTTGTCATGAAAGACATAGCTTGGAATTCCATTTTCAGGGAATTCTTGGGATGGCCAGATCTCTTTTTCCCGAAGTGAGCCCATAAAGAGGAAGGGCCCCGGGCCTGTCTGTCTTGGGCCAGGGGTGGAGCAGTTCATTCTGTGAGGCCAAAGAAGACAGTAGTTTGCCTAACATTCTGGTGTCCAGTTGCTACTTTTCTTTCTAAGGGAGGTTTCTATTGCTTCCTGTTGTCTGATGTTGATAGTGCGGTGGGGATGGCCTTAGTCTCTGATTTGTTACTCAGTTACAATTTTGAGTTATCTTTAATTTCCTTCTTATCCATCTGGCCTCCCCTTCCTCACTGAGGGATTTGGGACTTGACAGGGACTTCGCCCAACTCCTTCCCAAACCAGTGGTCCAACTACCCATTAAAGATTCTATTAGCTTCCTATTGCTTCTATAATAAATTACACAAATTTAGTGGCTAAAACAACATGAATTTATTATCATTAAGTTTTGGGGTAAAAAGTCCAAATAGGGCTCACTGGGCTAAAATCAAAGTGTTGGCAGAGTTATATTCCTTTGTGAAGGCTCTAGGGGAGGATCTTTTTCTTGCCTTTCCTACTTTCTAGAAGGTGCACATTCCCTGGTTTATGGCCTCCTGCCATCCTCAGAACCAGCAATGGCAGTATTTCTCACATTTCACAGCTCTGACGCTGACATTTCTGCCTTCCTCTTCCACATTTAAGGACACTCGTAATTTCACTGGGCCCGCCCAGATAATCCAAGGTCATCTCCTTATTTAAGATCAGTTGATAATCAACCTCAATTCCATCTGCAACCTTAATTCCCCTTTGCTATGTAATATAACATATTTGCAGGTTCCAGGAATTAGGACGTGGACATCTTTAGGGGGCCATCACCACAGGGATCAAGTATTTAGTGAACACTAAGTGCCAGGAGTTGAGCTGACAATGGACAACCTGGAAGGCAGCTTGATGTCCATGTGTCCCGATTGATCTAATCATCCCCACTCACCACTGTTCCCAAACTTATTCCTCTTCATGGATTATTGTTCTAAGTCGTACAAAATAATGGTACAAGGTCACTTCCAAAATACTGACACTGATGAAGCTGAGATGAGGAACAGTCCCAGCACCACAGCGATCCCTGCATTGTCCTTTTAATTCATTTACTTTAAGAAATTGTGGTAAGATACACACAGCATAACATCTATATACTCATAATCCATCTTTTCTCTTGTTGATGGAAAATTAGATGGCTTCTAATTTTTTTCTGCTGTAAACAATATGGGAATGAACAGTCCCAGACATATTTCCTTGGAGACATGAGCAGCAGTTCTGTACTCAAGAAGGGCATGCCTGGGTCACAGATCCTGAGAATGTTCAACTTTGCTAGATCTTGTCAAGTTTCTATCCAAGGAAGATGCCACCAGTTTATTCTCCCACCAGCAGTCTGAGAGTTCCTTTCTCTCCACACTGAAGAATCCGATTTTTGTTCTGAAAAGATCACTCTGGTCAGAAAGTACAAAGTGAGTTGGGTGGGGGCTTGGGTGGTGGGTGGTGGGTGGTGCAACAGAGGCCCAGGCATCTCGGGGCCAAGAGCCAGGTCAGCCAAGTTTAAGTTTCCTCAGCTAAAAAACTTGTCATGGACAACTTTCTGCAGAAGATGCTCCGCTGCCTGTTCTCATTGTCCCTTGCATCGTTGGGCTGGCAAGAATGGGATGATGCACTGCTCAAGTGTTATCAATCAAATGGCAAATTGTGTGGGCCACCAAACTTCTATTCTTTGTAGAAAATTATTATTTATTTTTTATTGAACAAAACTCAAGGCCGAGAGGGTGCTCCGTTGTGCCCTTCTGTGGTAGGCGTGTTTTCTCTGTTTTGGCTCGGCCCCGGGCTGTTTGTTATGCGTGCGTTGTATTGCAAATGTGGAGCAAATGAAGCCCAAATATGAAATTAATACTGTGATCTGTTTTTCTCTTTTGTTGTCATAACAATCGGTGGCTCTTGAAGCAAAGAGAAAGTTAGAATCGTATGAAAGGTGTTTACACCATGTATACTCCATCCTGCGTTATTATTTATTGCTATAGTAAGTGTATTTAACATTAGCTTAGGGAGGGTTAACTGCTACTGGTTTTTGCCTGATGGTTTTTCTGCTCACCCTTCCAACCTGGTTTTGCTTTTGACCTTGACTTTTCCTATAGTTCTGAGTAGGAAGAAAGAGGGAGTTTGGGTCAGATGCCTAATGACGTCATGACTCCTTATGTTTATTCCTTCGCTTTTCTCCCCAGTCCTGAGAGCAATGTTAAGTCAGGAGTCTTGGTTAGAAACAAAGCAGGACCTGGAGTGCATTTTCCTCCTTTCTTTGCCCCATTCCTATCCTCTACACCTGAATAGGAGGCCCATCTCTCCAGGAGCAGAGATGAAGAGAAACTGAGGAAAGGAGACCTGGAGGAATTTATGCCTTGCAGAAGTGTGGGAATCAATATGACAAATAGAGAATCGGGATGCTGGTCCCCTAAGGTCATTCTCTATTTTACTCTATTCCCAAGGTTAAATACTCAGCTGCTGAGAGCCTTCTCTGGCTGAGGTCCTTACCACTCCAACCATCACAGGCTACAATCTGCTGGGTCACAGGGCGGCCGACATAGTGAAGCTGATATGGTAGGAAACCCCTCTCCCCCACAAACTAAATAAACTTACCCACTTGGAGGCCCACTTGGGGACTATCTGGTGTTGTAAGCTCTTTGAAGGCAGGTGCTGACCTCCTTTTATCAGCCTACAATTCCTAAAAAAACATAGGGCACACACGAGAAACTCTGGAACTTCATCTGTTGCTTGTTTGGGTCATCGTAACGTATCTTAAGAATATGCTAGTAGTGCGGGAAGATTGTTTAAAAATGTACAGCTCTTGGTGAGTGGTGCCCATTTTAGAGATGATAGAATGAAAGGGGATATTTCTTTCTTTTTTTTTTTTTTTAAGATTTTATTTATTTATTTGACAGAGAAAGACACAGCGAGAGAGGGAACACAAGCAGGGGGAGTGGGAGAGGGAGAAGCAGACTCCCTGCCGAGCGGGGAGCCCGATGAGGGACTCGATCCCGGGACTCCAGGATCATGACCTGAGCCGAAGGCAGTCGCTTAACCAACTGAGCCACCCAGGCGCCCGAAAGGGGATATTTCTGACCCTTCTTAGAAGAGTCAGTCCTTCAGAGGATCTTTGTCTGTTTTCTTCTTCGTTGGGGTAGAACATGGGCAGAGGGGGCCACATGGCAACCCCCCACCTAGGCACTGTGCAGGAAAATCAGCGCCATTGAGGCCCTAGCTGATGACAGATTTAAAAAAATGTCCTATTGTTGTCCTTTACTGCCCAGGGGACCTTGAATTAGGCCTAAAGCCCAGGGCAGAATGAAGGCCCTTTCTTGGGTGAATCTCTTTTTGAGCACAATAGACGCAAACTTAGAACGGGCCTTGGTTATGTCAGAGATACAGGCAAAAAAGAGCCCATTAGTTCTAAGAAAAATCAACCTTTCTCTGAAGGCTAAAGTTATTTTCCATCTCAGATTCTTGTATTCGGGTGTGAACACGCGCGCGCGCACACACACACACACACACACACTCTTAAAAAGAAAGGATAAAGAGAACGAAAATGGGTTTGGAGGTCCAGGTTAGCGCGTGAGTGGTCACAGTATTATTACGCAGGAGGCAGATGCTTGTGACTATGGCAACTTCACTCCAGAGGGAGAAGTGTGAAATGGAAGGAATATTAATCAGGTCGGGGGAGGGAAGATGCTTAGGGAAGGGATGGGAGTGGCAGGCGGGTCCAAGACGGTTGGGTAAGGCTGGGTCTGGTGCACCTTTGGGAAAAGCTGTCATGCACTTTAGATCTCCCTTGTTTGCTCTGGGCCCCACTTTTCTGCCTGGATGCCATCCCAAGTCTAGGGCAGAGACCCCTCTAGAACGTGGGCTAAAGACAAACATGAAGCAAGGTGCAGTCGTTCCCAAACATGGCCTTTTTGCTTTTATGACTAAGCTGATGGAAATATTCCATTGTAGTCATATTTTCCCTCACTCAGTCATCTGTCCCTCAGATCTAGTCCGTGTGTGGCCGAAGCCAGCACTGTCTCAGTGGACCTAAATTGCTTAGAAACTGTCACATCCACCACCTCAGTTCCGTCACCAATTCTGCCTAGAAGAGTTCCTATCACGGTGTGTTTATTTTCATGCCAGATCCTTCACTGAGGTGTAGAGATGTGAAGTAACTTGTCCAGGTTCACACAAAGAGTGAATACCTCCCTTCAGAGCCCTTTGCCATTCTGCTTGTTTAAACAAGTCCCAGTGTGTCTGTGTGTGACGAGGGACCACTGGAGCTTTGCTGAATTTTCTTTGGTTGAATTCCCTTGTGTCTACATGGTCTGAATGTCAGTGACTAAAACAGAGTTACAAGACAGCAGCTTGTGGTAACTGCTCTTACAGAAATGTGTACTTCCTACCTTACACAATATAGGACAGTTTCATGTGTTCCAAATCAATTCCTGACAGTACCCAGCTCTGTGGATCGTGCAGATAAAATGCCCCTGTTATGCTTCCTTTAAAAACACTTAGGAAATGTGTGCATTTTTATTTGTGTGGCAAGATGATATTGTGAAATATTAACATAATCTCCCATCTCGCAAGGACACACATATTTTGCCCTTGGCACTTATCCTGCTTGAGGGTATCGGAAAACAGGCCTCTGCTTTTCCAGAGTGGCGTTGGCCAGACTTAAAGAATAAATATGCAGGGTGCTCAGTTCAACCTGAATCAGATCAATGACATAGAATTTTTAGCATAATTATATCCTGTGCAG
The DNA here is from genome assembly GCF_011800145.1 of Mirounga leonina. Taxonomy (NCBI): domain Eukaryota; kingdom Metazoa; phylum Chordata; class Mammalia; order Carnivora; family Phocidae; genus Mirounga; species Mirounga leonina. The sequence continues at coordinate 10,828,209 of NW_023270453.1, forward strand.
TTTTGGGGACGTATACTAAAAAATTGTCATTTACCTGAAATTCAAATGCAACTGGGTGACTCGGATTTTCTCTGGCAAGCCTACTCCAAAGGAAGGCGAAATCAAAGAACCAGAGTAACAAAGGCTTGGCTTTTAAGTTTAAAAACTGTGGGTTAGCGTAAAATAAAAATACTAGGAAGACTACTTGCTGAGTGGTTTTATTTTTCTGCATGAGAAGAAAAGAACTCGGGCGTGGGGAAGGGGCAGAGGCTGGGGCCAGAAAAGAAAGAGGCAGGGGTGAGCGTAGCTGTTCCCCAGGCTTCTCTTCACCCTGCACAGAGCAATACATTCCCCATCTACCCTGGGGGACCGTGGAGCAGCCCGGCCAGGGAACGGGGATGTAGGCGTGGCTTATGGCAGCCCCGCCCCTGTCCCAGAGTGCAGTGCGCAAGGAACTTCCCAGGGTTCCCTGCGGCTCCACAGATCGGTCCGGCCTTTTCGGAGGCAGAAGTGGTGTCCCGGCACGGCGTTAGCAGGTACGTGGGGCCGTCCCTCCCCTGTGCCGCGTGGGAGCGTGTGCTTCTGCCCCCCAGTATATCAGCGCGCTGTTCGTTGCCTCTGACAGCTGGCTGCGCTCTGGTAGCCGCCCTAGCCGCCAGGGCACGTCCAGTGGGCGGTGGGAATGAACCACACTTGCCCTCCCGGGCCAGGCAGGTAGCACCTGTGTGCTGCGGCGGTTATCAGGGAAACCACGGAGCAAAACCTGTGCTGTTTTACGGGCTGCGTGGTCTTAGACAAACACCTGACACTCGGCTGGCTTACCTGCAATACGGCGGCAGTAATGCCCCTTCATGGGGGCATTGTGAGGATTAAATGAGATGATGTATATAGCGCCAATATAGTGCAATGCCTGGCATGTAGCCGGGGTGCCGAAGGTCCCTTTCGTTGGGTAGAAGCAGTTTGTCTTTGGGCAACCCCCTGACCGCACCCTCTCTCCTCCTTTCAGGCTCTTGAAGCCGTGTATCCTGTCCTTTTAAAATCACCTCTCAGCGAAGGGCCCTTCAAGTTTCCAGGTGAGAAAACATTGTTGTTTAACGTCTTCAGGATAATTGACTTTTTGCCTTTTATCTAATTGTGGAATGCAAGGCTTCGGTTTCTGAGTGAAGCTTGTTAAGGGAGGGATTTTTGGAGCAGGGAGCCCTTCCTTGCTGTGGAAATCACAGTAAATGGCGGGAGCAGCCTGAGAGGAGCAGGGTGTCAAAATGCTAGGCCCCGGGCTGGGCACTGGTCCTGGCAAACAGTGATGCCCTTGTGTGTCCAGCAGTTGGCCGGGAGATGCCTGGCGGCAAAACTGCAAACTGTTACCCTGTGACTTTCAGGGTCACACTGCAAGCAGATGTCTATTCTTGGTTGGGGCAATTAGCCTGAAAGTGGAAAGTCAGCAGGAAGAGAACAAGACCTTCACATAGGGAGGGACATGACTGATGGACATTTGGTTCAGTTTTCAGCTGCAAGGGAGGGAAGGCGGCTAATTAGAGGAGGTAATACTACCTGGGGATTTCAGCTGATCCAGGTGGAGTAGAAGGAGTCATTGCTCCTCGTAGGAAATTTTGTTGTGGTGGTTTTGAGGCAGTCACTTTGACATGGGCATGGCAAGAAGAAAAAAAAAAGTATTCTTTATTACCAGGTAGTGTGCATATTCAGACATTCTGACCCTTAACGCATCCTGAACTTCATTCTTACTCCTGAGGGAAGCTCAGGGGTGCACTTAAGCCACGAATGGGATAAGGATGTGAAGGGCATCAGGGATAGGGTGAGGGTTTTTGAGCAAAATAAAGATTGAAAATGAAAATGTATAATAGGCTTATAAATTTAGCTATGAAAGATGTTCCTGTGTCAAGTAGCCATTTCAGACATAGTTTCACGGATGAATGTGGAACTTGGCAGTCCTCTGGCCAGCGTGGGAGAGGGAGAAGCGACTAAAACCTTCCTACCTGATAGAAATCCCAGGCTTCTGTCATCAAGTGGGGAAAGGAGGAAGGCTGAGGGAACAAATGGGATTTTGAATGGAATGGAACCTCGTGGTGAAACAGCCTGGCTTTCCCAGAGTCCCCACACAGACCTCCTTTTGGGAAGGGGAGAGAGAAAACCCCATCCTGCATCTTAGTATAGGCCCTTTTCCCTCCTGTTGACACCTTCGAAGGGTGAGCCCAACCATTCCTGTAACTAACTCTACCCATTACTCAAGTCTCCCAGAGCTGTTTCTGTCCCCCACCTCCTGAGATCAAGTCCAGGAGAGATTTGAACCTGACATGAACGCATTTAATTACCCAAGTCCCCTCCCAGAATATGCTCCTACTCCTCTTGTATCTATCTCAAGGATATTTGCTACCATCTTTTCCCCCCCTTCTTGTCATGCTTAAACTTCCTGTAAATGTCACACCTGATATTTTGCTATGTTTGAAGTACCTTTAAACCTGTTTTCCTTTTCTCTCATGTTGACTGCTCCTTTCTTCTCTGTTTAGCTAAACTATTACAATATCCTTGAGCCTAGTTTTTTTTTTTAAAGATTTATTTATTTGTTTGTGAGAGCACATGCTCAAGTGGGGAGAGGGGCAGAGGGAGAGAGAACCCCAAGCAGAGTCTGCGCTGAGCATAGCACCCGATGTGGGGCTTGATCCCATGACCCCGAGATCACGACCTGAGCTGAAACCAAGAGTTGGTCACTGACGTACTGTGTCACCCAGGTGCCACTAATTGTGTCGTAATTACACATCTCTGTCCAACTAGTCTGTAATCTTCTCTTAGACAGGAGCCCCCAGAACACTTAACGGCTTAGTTTCTCTACCAGTGTTTCCCAAAGTGTGTCTTAGAACACTGGTTCTGCTGGATGTTAATCAACACTTATAAACCTGCTCATGGCATTATAAGTACTTTGCTTGTAGGTAGGTATTGTTATTACCAAATCCATTTTGTCGATGAAGAAAATACTAGCTACTAAATGGCAGAGCCATCCAGAGTTCAAACACAGGTAATGCTATCTTCTCCATCAGGCTACAGGTATATTGCCTCTCAGGTTAATAGGAATTATGTGATACAGAGTTTCAAGAATGAATGCCCAATTTAATAAACACTGGATTAAACTAAGTTAAATAGGCGGATCTTTGCTGCAGGGTACGAGACTTCTCAGAGCTTTTTGTATGTTAATGCACACTGTGAATTTCCAAAGGAAGGATGGAATCAACAGCATTCCTTACACGTTCTTGGCTACCAAACCTTATTTTTTCCCCCATAGATTATCTTGGACGTCAATGTCTGTGGAATATAATTTGGAAAATATTACTTTAAATCAGTGTTTCCAAATTCATACCACATTATAATTAATAAATTATCCAAATTTTAAACTGGACAGTTGTATATGTGTATATTATATATTTATCACATTCTCCCCTACCCTGCCCTCAGTTTTATTGAGATATAATTGACATGTATCCTTTACAAGTGTGCAGCATCATGGTTTGACTTACATTTATTGTGAAATGACCACAATAGGTTTAGTTAGCATCCATCATCTCATTTAGATATAATAAAAAGAAAAAGCTAAAAAAAAAAAAGCTAAAAAAAGAAAAAAATCTTTTTCTTTGTGATGAGAACTCAGGATTTACTCTTTTAAAAACTTTCCTATGTATTATACAGCAGTGTTAGCTCTAGTCATCATGTTGTACATTACATCCCTAGTACTTATTTGTCTTATAACTGGAAGTTTGTATCTTTTGACCATCCTCCTCCAATTCCCCTAGTTCCTGTCCCCAACCCTCCCACCTTCTCTTTTTCTGTCCCTTTGGGGTTTTTCTTTTTTCTTTTTTTTGATTCTACGCATAAGTGAGATCATATAGTATTTGACTATCTGTCTGACTTATTTCACTTAGCATAATGTCCTCAAGGTCCATCCATGTTGTCACAAAAGACAGGATTTTCTAGTATTTTTTTATGGTGAATAATATTCCATTATATATATGTACACCACAACTTCCTTATCCATTCATCCATCTGTGGATGCTTAGGTTATTTCCATGTCTTGCCTCTTATTTATAAATAATGCTGCTGTGAACCTAAGTAAGGATGCAGCTGTCTTTTTGAGTGTTCCTTTTCTTTTTTCTTTCTTCTTTTTTTTTTTTAAAGATTTTATTTATTTATTTGAGAGAGAGAATGAGAGAGAGAGAGCATGAGAGGGAGGAGGGTCAGAGGGAGAAGCAGACTCCCTGCTGAGCAGGGAGCCCGATGCGGGACTCGATCCCGGGACTCCAGGATCATGACCTGAGCTGAAGGCAGTCGCTTAACCAACTGAGCCACCCAGGCACCCTTGAGTGTTCCTTTTCTTTGTATATACAGTTGACCCTTGAACAATGCAGGGGTTGGGGGTGCCAGACCCTCCCCCCACAGTAAAAAGTCTGTGTATAAGTTTTGACTCCCCCAAAACTTAATTACTGATAGTCTCCTGCTGACTGGAAGCCTTACTGATAACATAAACAGTTGCTTAATATATATTTTGCATGTTATGTGTATTATCTACTGTATTTTTACAATAAAGTAAGCTAGAGAGAAGAAAATGTTAAAATCATAAGAGAAAATACATTTACAGTACTGTACATATATTTACTGAAACAAATCTACATATAAATGGACTCACATAGTTCACACCCATGTTGTTCAAGAGGCATCTGCATTCCCAGAGGTGGAATTGCTGGATCAAAGAGTAGTTCAGTTTTTAATTTTTTGAGGATTCTCCAAACTGTTTTGCATAGTGACTGTACTAGTTTTTAATCCCAGGTGCACTGCACAAGAGTTCCCTTTGCTCCACATCCCTAGTATCTGTTGACATTCAAACAGGTGTGAGGTGATATCATGGTTTTGATTTGCATTTCCCTGATGATAGTGATGTTGAGCATCTTTTCATGTACCTGTTGGCTGTTTGTATATTGCCTTTGGAAAAATGTCTATTCTGTTGCTCACTTTTTTTTAAATAATTGAAGTATAGTTGAAATATAATACTAGTTCCAGGTGTACAACATAATGATTCAACATTTACAAACATTATGAAATGCTTGCCACATTAAGTGTAGTTACTGTCTGTCACCAGAAGAAGTTATTACAATATTATTGAATATATATATATACACCTTATGCTGTACTTTTAAGCCCCATGACATACTTACTTTATAACTGGAAGTTTGTACCTGTTAATCCCCTTCCCCTGTTTTGCCTATCCTCCCACCCTCTCCCCTCTGGCAACCACCAATTTGTTCAATGTATTTATGACTCTGTTTTTATATTTTTGTGGTTGGTTCGTTGTTTTGTTCTTTAGATTCCACATAAAAAAGTGAAATCATTTGGTATTTGTCTGATTTATTTCACTTAGTCTAGTACCCTCTAATTCTATGTTGTCATAAATGGCAAGATTTCATTTTTTTTTTTATGGCTAGGTGATATTCCATTGTATATGTATATACCACATCTTCCTTATCCATTCATCCAGTCATGGTCACTTGGGTTGTTTCCATATCTTGGCTATTGTAAAGAATGCTGTAGTAAACATAGGGGTGCATATATCTTTCGAATTAGTGTTTACGTTTTCTTTGGGTAAATACACAGAAGTGGAATTACTGGATCCTGTGGTATTTCTATTTTTAATTTTTTGAGGAACTTCTATACTGTTTTCTCACAGTGATTGCACCAGTATGAGTTCCCACCAATAGTGCACACGGGTTCTCTGCTTCACATCCTCACCAACACTTTCTTATCTTTTTGATACTACTCATTCTTACTGGTAGGAGATACCTCATTGTGGTTTTGATTTGTATTTCCATAATGATGAGTGATGTTGAGTATCTTTTCATGCGTCTGTTGGCCATCTGTATGTCTTCTTTGGAAGAATGTCTCTTCAGGTCTTTGGCCCATTTTGCAGATTTTTTTTTTTTTTTGGTTTATTTTTTTGGCCTTGAGTTTTATAAGTTTTTGTATATTTTGAATATTAACCCCTTGTTGAATATATCATTTACAGATACCTTCTCCCATTCAGCAGGTTGCCTTTTCATTTTATTTATGGTTTCCTACACTGCGCAAAAGCTTTTTATTTTGTGATAGTCCCAGTAGTTTATTTTTGCTTTTGTTTACCTTTTCCTCAGGAGACAGATCCATAAATATGTTGCTAAGGCTAATGTCCAAGAGATGACTGCCCCTGTCTTCTTTTAGAAGTTTTACCGTTTAAGATCTCACACTTACATCTTTCATACATTTTCAGTTTATTTTTGTATATGGTATAAGAAAGTGGTCCAGTGTCATTCTTTTACATGTAGCTGTCCCGTTTTCCCAACACCATTTATTGAAAAGACTGTCTTTTCCCCATTGTATGTTCTTGCCTTTGTTGTGGATTAATTGACCATGTAGGTGTGGGCTTATTTCTGGGCTCTGTGTCCTGTTCTGATCTGTGTGTCTGGTTTTTTTTGGCCAGTACTCTACTGTTTTGATTACTGCTGCTTTGTAATATAACTTGAAATGTGGGATTGTGCTGTCTCCAGCTTTTGTTTTTCTTTCTCAATATTGCTTTGGCCATTTGAGGTCTTTTGTGGTTCCAAATGAATTTTGGGATTATTTGTTCTGCTTCTGTGAAAAATGTTGTTATTTTGATAGGGATTGCACTGAATCTGTAGATTGCTTTGGGTTGTATGGCATTTTTTTTTTTTTTTTTTTTAAAGATTTTTATTTTATTTATTTGAGACAGAGAGAATGAGAGAGAGAGAGCACATCAGAGGGGGGAGGGTCAGAGGGAGAAGCAGACTCCCCGCTGAGCAGGGAGCCCGATGCGGGACTCGATCCTGGGACTCCAGGATCACGACCTGAGCCGAAGGCAGTCGCTTAACCAACTGAGCCACCCAGGCGCCCGTATGGCATTTTAATGATATTAATTACTCCAAGCCACGAACATTGCATGTCTTTCCATTTGCTTGTGTCATCTTCAGTTTCTTTCATCAGTGTCTTATAGTTTTCAGAGTACAGGTCTTTCACCTCCTTGGTTAAGTTTATTCCTAGGTATTTTATTTTTTTGGTGCAATTGTAGATGGGATTATTTTCTTAATTGCTCTTTCTACTATTTCATTAGTAGTGTATAGAAGTGCAACAATTTCTGTATATTGATTCTGTATCCTGCAAGTTTACTGAATTCATTTATTCTAATAGTTTTTTGGTGGGGTCTTTAAGGTTCTATCTAGTATGTCATCTGCAAGAAGTGACAGTTGTATTTTTTCCTTACCAATTTGGCTGCCTTTTATTTCTTGTCTGATTGCTGCAGCCAGGACTTCCAGCACTCTGTTGGATAAAAGTGGTGTGAGTGGGCATCCTGGTCTGGTTCCTGATCTTAGAGGAAGCACTTTTAGTTTTTCATCAGTGAGTATATGATTTTAGCTGTGGGCTTTCATATAGTGCTTGTATGATATTGAGGTATGTTTTCTATGAACCCACTGTTGAGAGAGTTTTTATCAAGAAAGGATGTTGTAGTTTTTCAAATGCTTTTTCTACATCTGTGGAGATGATCATATGATTTTTATCCTTTCTCTTGTTAATGTGACATATCACATTGATTTGCAAATATTGAACCACCCCTGTATCCTAGAATAAATCCCACTTGGTGGTGAATGATCCTTGTAATGCATGTTGTTGAATACCTCACTAATATTTTGGTGAGGATTTTTGCATCTATATTCATTAGGGATATTGGCTTGTGATTCTCTTTTTTTGTCATGTCTTTGTCTGGTTTTGGTATCCAGAGTTCAACTTTGTTAATTAGTAATTGATCTGTTGAGATTTTGTATTTCTTCTCGATTCAGTCTTGGAAGATTGTATGTTTCTAGGAATTTATCCATTTTTTGTAGGTTGTCCAATTTGTTGGCATATACTTTTTTTTTTAATATTATAACTCTGTGTTTTTGTGGTATCAATTGTTATTTCTCCTCCTTCATTTCTGATTTTATATGTTTGAGTCCTGTCTCTTTTTATCTTGTTAAGTCTGGCTAAAGGTTTGTCAGTGTTTTTATTTTTTTTCAAAGAAGCAGCTCTTGGTTTCATTGATCTTTTCCATTTATTCTATTTCATTTATTCCTGCTCTGATCTTTATTATTTCCTTCCTTCTAACTTTGGGCCTTGTTTGTTCTTTTTTTAAGTTCCTTTATTTGTAAGGTATGATATTTTTCTTGTTTCCTGAGGTGGGCCTGTATCACTATAAACTTCCCTCTTAGAACTGCTTTCACTGTATCTCAAAGATTATGGATCATTGTGTTTTCATTTGTCTCCATGTATTTTTTTTATTTCCTCTTTGATTTTTTGGTTGACTCATTGGTTGTTTAGTAGCATGTTGTTTAGCCTTGATGTGTTTGTGTTTTTTTCCAGTTTTTTTTTTCTTGTAATTTATTTCTAGTTTCATACCATTGTGGTCAGAAAGATGCTTGATCTGATTTCAGTCTTCTTTTTTCTTTTTAAAGATTTTATTAGAGAGAGAGAGAGAGTGCGCGTGCGTGTGTGCAAGAGCAGAGGGGAGGGGCAGAGAGAGAGGGAGAGAGAGAATCTTAAGCACACTCTGCGCCCAGCGTGGAGCCTAATGTGGGGCTCAATCCTATGATACTGAGATCATGACTGGAACCGAAACCAAGAGTTGGATGTTCAACCAACTGAGCCACGCAGGTGCCCCTGATTTCAGTCTTAAATGTATCAAGACTTGTTTTGTGGCCTAACATGTGACCTGTCATGGAGAATGTTCTATGTGCACTTGAATATGTATTCTGTTGTTTTTAGACGGAATGTTCTGTATGTATCTGTTAGTTCCACCTGGTCTAATGTATTGTTCAAAGACATTGTCTCCTTGTTGATTTTCTGTTTGGATGATTTATCCATTGATATAAAGTGGGGTATTAAATCCTCTACTATTACTGTATTATTGTCAGTTTCTCTTTTTATGTCTTTTAATATTTGCTTTATGTTTTTAGGTGCTCCTATGTTGGATGCATAGATATTTACAATTGTTATATCCTCTCCTTGGATTGATACTTTAACCATTATTTAATAACCCTTTTTGTCCTTGCTACAGTCTTTCATAAAAGTCTATTTTGTCTGATACAAGTATTGCTACCCTCGCTTTTTTCTGCTTCCATTTGCATGGAATATATATATTTTTTCCATTCCTTCACTTTCAGTCTGTATGTGTCTTTAGGTCTGAAGTGGGTCTCTTGTAGGCAGCATACAGATGCATCTTGTTTTTATCCATTCAGTCATCCTGTGTCTTTTGTTTGGAGCCCTTAGTCCATTTACATTTAAAGTAATTATTGATAGGGATACACTTATTTGCCATTTTTAAAATTGTTTTCTGATTCTTTTTGTGGTTTTTCTCTGTTCTTTGTTCTCTTGCACTCTTCCCTTGTGGTTTGATGGCTTGCTTTAGTATTATGCTTGGATTCCTTCTCTTTATTTTTTGTGTATCTACTGCAGGTTTTTGATTTTTGATTACCATTGCGTTCATATATAATATCCTATGAATATAGCAGTCTATATTAAGTTGATGGTCACTTAAGTTCCAACTCATTCTGAGAAAAGCACTAAATTTTACTCTCCCCTCCACGTTTTATGTATATGGTGTCATATTTTACATCTTTTTGTTTTGCGTATCCCTCCACTAATTTTTGCAGATAAAATTGAGTTTACTATTTTTGTGTTTTAATCTCCATACTGATTTTATAAGTAATTAATTTATGTTTACAGAATGTTTGCTTTTAGCTGTGAAATTTTTTCCTTTCTTAATTTTCTTCTAATTATGGCCTTTTCTTTCCACTTAAAGAATTCCCTTAATATGTCTTGTATGGCTGGTTTAGTGATGATGAACTCCTTTAACTTTTATTTATTTGGGAAACTCTTTGTCTTTCCATTTCTGAATGATAATCTTTCTGGGTAGATTTTTCTTGGTTGTAGTTTTGTTTTTTTTTCCCCTCAGCATTTTGAATGTATCATGTCACACTCCCTTTTGGCTTATAAAGTTTCTACTGAAAAAATGAGCTAATAGCCTTATGGGTTTTCCTCATATGTAATTGTTTTCTTTTTTTCTTGCTGCTTTTAAAATTTTCTCTTTTTCATTACCTTTTGCCGTTTTAATTATTATGTGTCTTGGTGTGGACCTCCTTGGGTTCTTCTTGTTAGGGGCTTTTTGTGCTTCCTGGACATGAATGTCTGTTTCCTACTCCGGGTTAGGGAAGTTTTCAGGTATTATTTCTTCAAATAAATTTTCTGCCCCCTTTTTTCTTCTTCTGGGACCCTTATAATGTGAATGTTATTATGCTTGATATCATCACAGAGGTCCCTTAACCTATCTTAATTTTTAAAGTTGTTTTTTCTTTTTGCTGCTCAGCTTGGGTGCTTTCCACCACCCTCTCTGTCAGATTGCTGATCTCTTCTTTTGTGTCCTCTAATCTGCTGTTAATTCTCTCTACTGTGTTTTTCATTTCAGTAATTGTATTCTTCAGCTCTGACTGGTTCTTTTTTATATTTTCTCTGTCTTTGTTGAAATTTTCACTGAATTTATCCACTCTTCTCTCAGGTGTGGTGAGTATCTTTATGACCATTACTTTCAACTCTTTATCAGGTACTTTGTATATCTCCATTCCATTCAGCTTTTTTTTTTTTTTTTTTTTTTTTCCTGTGGTTTTGTCTTGTTCTTTTGTTTGGAACAAATTCTTCTGTCTCCTCATTTTGTCTGACTCTGCGTTTTTTCCTATGTATTAGGTAGGTCAGCTCCATTTTCTGGTCTTGAAATTAGTGGCCTTATGTGGAAGGTATCACAGTCTTCTGAGACCACTAGAACCAGATGCTCCCAGGGTGTCACTTGTGTGGGCTGTGTGTGCCCTCCTGTTGTGGTTGAGCTATGACTGCTGCAGGCCCACCGGTGGGCAGGGTTTTTCCCCTCTGTGGCTAACTGAGAAGCCCTGCTGCAGCTTCTATGGGTGTGCTGGTAGGCAACGCTGACCCTCAGCCTGGCTGTCTGCAGTGATCTGCCCCTATTGCTGTGGGTGCACTGATGGGAAGGTCCTGCCCCCACTGTAGCTGTTTGAGAGACCAGCTCTTGTTGTAGCTACTATGGGGGTGCTGCCGGGCAGGGTTTGCTTCTGGCACACCTGGCTGAGAGGCCTGGCTGCAGCTAATGCTGGCATGCTTGTGTGGGGGGTGAGCTCCCCCACTCCTTAAGGCAGAGTTGATTGGGAGGGCAACTTGTTTCGCTGGGTCTGCCCTCCCTGGGTGTTGTGGGGTGGCAGTTGCTTTGGAGGGGGGCATCAGTCCTGACCAAGGCTGTCCATTGGGTGTGGTGGTGTGGGAGTCACTTTGGAGGGACACCTGTCTGGGTGGGCTGATGGTGTGGGCAGTCCACAGGGGAATGCTGGGGCTGCAAGTGGTGTTAGCAAGGTAGATGGAGAGTGTGAGAACTGGTTCTTGCACATGTCCACCTATCTAGGATGAAGGAAGGTAAGGAAAATGGTGCCCGCCAATACTTTTCGAAGTTCCTACAGTTCTCTTCTCCTCTGGCACAATGTCCTAAAATTAGTCAGTAAATCTCCTTTATGTATAACCTATGCACTTTTCAAATTGCTACTTCTGTGCTGGGTCTCATGCTGAGTGAGACTATATGCTGGCTCTTTAAGAGCAGAGACTTGGTTTCCTATAGTCCTCCAGCTCTCCTGGAGTTAAGCCCTGTTGCTTTTTATTTATTTATTTATTTTTATTTATTTTTAAATTTTTTATTGTTATGTTAATCACCATACATTATACCATTAGTTTTTGATGTAGTGTTCCATGATTCATTGTTTGTGCATAACACCCAGCGCTCCATGCAGAACGTGCCCTCCTCTATACGCATCACCAGGCTAACCCATCCTCCCATCCCCCTCCCCTCTAGAACCCTCAGTTTGTTTTTCAGAGTCCATCATCTCTCATGGTTCGTCTCCCCCTCCGATTTCCCCCCCTTCATTCTTCCCCTCCTGCTATCTTCTTTTTTTTTTTTTTTCTTAACATATATTGCATTATTTGTTTCAGAGGTACAGATCTGTGATTCAACAGTCTTGCACAATTCACAGCGCTCAAGCCCTGTTGCTTTTTAAAGCTCCAGCAGTTACTACGTACTGATTTTCAAAGCCAGATGTGATGGGGACTCATCTTTCAGTGTACCTCCCAGGGCTGGTGTGGGCCTTGATCCCAAGCCTTGCTCCTCCATGCTTGTGCTATCCCTTCCACTTGTGGGTAGCCAGGTTGGTGTTTTGGTTCCTGACCATGTTTCTACTTCTGTTCTATTCAATGTGGGTTTGTCTATGACTTTAGTTGTGGAAGATCTGTTCTGCCACCCTTGTTTTCAAAGTGACTTGTAATACATGTAGTTGTTGCCTTGGTGTATCTTGGAGCTGGTGAGCTCAGGATCTTCATACTCTGCAATCTTCCCTCTCTTGTCTTTTGCCCTCTTTAATTGGATTATTATTTTGTTATTGGATTGTATGAGTTATTTACATATTTTGAATATTAGACCCTTATCAGATACATGCTTTGCAAATATTTTTTTCCCATTCTGTAGATTGTCTTTTTACTTTGTTGATTGTTTTTCTGTGCAGAAACTAAATTTAGAATTTGATGTAGTCCCATTTGTTATTTTTTTTTT
>NW_023270453.1:10840930-10996137 GCF_011800145.1 Mirounga leonina
AAACTAAATTTAGAATTTGATGTAGTCCCATTTGTTATTTTTTTTTTTATGGCTTGTGCTTTGGGTGTCCTATCCACAACATTGCCAAGATCTGTGTCAGGGAGCTTTCCCCCTATGTTTCCTTGAAGGAATTTTATGGTTTAGGGTCTTATATTTAAGTCTTTAATCCATTTTGAGTTAATTTTTGTGAGTGGTCTAGTTTCATTCTTTTAGATGTGAATATCCAGTTTTCCCAGCACCATTTATTATAGAGATCAACTTTTTTCCATTGAGTATTTGTGGTTTCCTTGTCAAATATTAGTTGACCATATACACTTGAGTTTATTTCTGGGCTCTTGATTCAGTTCCGTTGATCTGTTGTCTGTTTTTATGCCAGTCCATAAAAACTGTTTTGATGCAGTGCTTGAAATCAGGAAGTGCGATGCTTTCCATTTTTGTTCTTCTTTCTTAGGATAGTTTTGGCTATTTGGGCTCTTTGGTAGTTCCATATAAATTTTAGGGTGTTTTTTATATTCTCTAAAAAATACCATTGTAATCTTGATAGAAATTGCATTGGATCTTTAGATAGCTTTGGTAGTATTGACAATTATAACAATATTCTTCCAACCCATGAACATGGATTACTTTTCTATTTATTTGTGTCTTCTATGATTTCTTTCATCAGTGTTTGGTAGTTTTTAAAGTAAAGATCTTTCACTTAGGTTAAGTTTATTCCTAGGGATTTTATTGCTTTTGATGGTATTGTAAATGGGATTATTTTATTTCCTTTTCAGATAATTTGTTGTAAATTTATAGAAATGCTGTTGATTTTTGCATTTTAATTTAACTTTGGTTAATCTTTTCTATTGTTTTCCTGTTCTCTATTTTATTAATTTCTTCTCTGATCTTTATTATTTTCTTCCTTTTGCTTACTTGGGGCTCAATTTGTTCTTCTCTACTTCCTTAAGGTGTAGAGTTAGGTTGTTTATTTGGGATCTTTCTTGCTTCTTAACGTAGGTGTTTACAGGCATACCTCGGAGAAATTACAGATTTGATTCTAGGCCACCACAATAAAGCGCATATCTCAATAAAGTTATTCAGATTCATTTTTTGCTTTCCCAAAGCATATCCAAATTATGTTTGCACTGCACTGTAGTAAGTGTGAACTAGCATTATGTTTAAAAATGTAATCAAAACTTTATCATTTTAATTAAAAAATACTTCATTGCTGACAATGCTAACCACTGTCTCAGCTTTCAGCAAGCAAGTCATAATCTTTTTGCTGGTGGAGAGTCTTGCCTAGACGTTGATGGTTGCTGACTGATCAGGGTGGTGGTTACTAAAGGTTGGGTTGTCTGTGTCTATTTCTTATTTAATTTTTTAATTTCATTAAAAATTTTTAATTCCAATGTAGTTAACATAGTGTTTTGTTAGTCTCAGGTGTACAATATAGTGATTCTACAATTCCTATATTACTCAGTGCTCATCAAGATAAGTGTACTCTTAATCCCCTTCACCTATTTCACCCATCCCTCCACCCATCCCCCTGCTAGTAACCATCTATTTGTTCTCTGTGGTTAGGCAGTTTCTTAAAATAAAACAGCAGTGAAGTTTGCTGCATTGATGGACTTTTCTTTTCATGAATGATTTCTCTGTAGCAGGGAATATTGTTTGATAACATTTTTCCCCAGTGGAATTTCTTTCAAAATTGGAGTCATTCCTTTCAAGCCTCCCACTGCTTTATCAACTAAATTCATGTTGTATTCTAAATCCTTTGTTGTCATTTCAACATTTTCGTAACATCTTCACCAGGAGTAGATTACATCTTGAGAAACTACTTTCTTTGTTCATTCGTAAGAAGCCACTCCTCATCTGTTAAAATTTTTAGCATGAGATTGCAGCAGTTCAGTCATGCCCTCAGGCTCCCTTCTAATTCTAGTTCTTCTGCTCTTTCTACCAGTTACGTCTGCAGTTACTTGCTTCACTAAAGTCTTGATCCCCTCAAAGTCACCCATGTGGTTTGGAACCAGCTTCTTCTGTATTCCTGTGAGTGTTGATATTTTGACCTCTTCCCACGAATCATGAATGTTCTTAATGGCATCTAGAATGGTGAATCCTTTCTAGGAGGTTTTCAATTTACTTTGCCCAGATCCATCAGAGAAATCACTATCTGTGGTAGATATTGCCTTATGAAATGTATTTCTTAAATAGTAACACTTGAAAGTTGAAATGACTCCTTGATTCAGGACTGCAGAATGGCTGTTGTGTTAGCCAACATGAAAACAACACTAATGTCATTGCACATCTCCATCAGAGCTCTTGGGTGACCAGGTACATTGTCAACGAGCAGTCATATTTAGAAAAGAGTTTTTCTTTTTTTTTTACCCTGAGCAGTAGGTCTCAACATTGGGCTTAAAATATTCAGTAAACCATGTTGTAAACATATGTACTCTAATCCAGGCTTTCTTGTTCCATTTTTAGAACATAGAGTTAGCATAATCCTTTTTTTTTAAATTTTATTTTGTTAGTCACCATACATCATTAGTTTTTGATGTAGTGTTCCATGATTCATTGTTTGCGTTTAACACCCAGTGCTCCATGCAATACGTGCCCTCCTTAATACCCATCACTGGGCTAACCCATCCCCCCCCCCAAACCCTCAGTTTGTTTCTCAGAGTCCATAGTCTCTCATGGTTCGTCCTCCCCTCCGATTCCCCCCCTTCATTTTTACCTTCCTACTATCGTCTTTTTTTTTTTTTAACATATAATCTGTTACTTGTTTCAGAGGTACAGATCTGTGATTCAACAGTTTTACACAATTCACAGCGCTCACCATAGCACATACCCTCCCCAATGTCCATCACCCAGCCAATGCATCCCTCCCCCCCCCCCCACCACTCTAGCAATCCTCAGTTTGTTTCCTGAGATTAAGAGTGTCTTATGGTTTGTCTCCCTCTCTGGTTTCATCTTGTTTCATTTTTTCCTCTCTTCCCCTATGCTCCTCTGTATTGTTTCTCAAATTCCTCATATCAGTGAGATCATATGATACTTGTCTTTCTCTGATTGACTTATTTCACTTAGTATAATACTCTCTAGTTCCATCCACGTAGTTACAAATGGCAAGATTTCGGTGTTTTTGATGGCTGCATAATATTCCATTGTATGTATATACATCTTCTTTATCCATTCATCTGTTGATGGACATCTTGGCTCTTCCCATAGTTTGGCTATTGTGGACATTGTTGCTATAAACATTGGGGTGCACGTACCCCTTCGGATCACTACATTTATATCTTTGGGGTAAATACCCAGGAGGGGTTAGAATAATTATTAAGAGCTCTGTGGATTTTGGAATGGTCAGTGACCATTGGCTTCAACTTAAGTCACCAGCTGCAATAGCCTTTAACCAGAGTCAGCCTGTCCTTTAAAGCTTTGAAGCCAGGCCTTGACTTCTTCTCTCTAGCTATGACAGTCCTTGATGGCATCTTCTTCCAATAGAAGGCTGTTTCATCTGCATTGAAAATCTGTTGTTTAGTGTAGTCACTTTGATTAATTATCTCAGGTAGATCTCCTGGAGAACTTGCTGCAGCTTCTTCATCTGCACTTGCTGCTTCACTTTGTACTTCGATGTTATGGAGACGGTGTCTTCCTTAAATATCATGAAACAACCTCTGCCAGCTTCACACTTTTCTTCTGCAGCTTCCTCACCTCTCTCAGACTTCATGGGGTTGAAGAGAATTCAGGCTTTGCTCTGGCTTAAGGGAATGTTGTGTCTGGTTTGATATTCTATCCAGACCACTAAAATTTTATATCAACCCTAAAGGTGTTTTGCTTTCTTATTATTTGTATGTTCACTGGAGTAGCACTTTTAATTTTCTTCAAGAACTTTTACTTTGCATTTATAACTCAGTTAACTGTTTGGCACAGGAGACCCCGATTTCAGTCTGTTGCTGCTTTCGACATTCCTTCCTCACTAAGTTGAATCATTTCTACCTTTTGATTTAAAGTTAGAGAGTTCACTTGAACACTTAGAGGCTAGTGTGGGGGTTATCAATTGGCTTAATTTCAATATTGCTGTGTCTCAGAATAGGGAGGCCCAAAGAGAGGGAGAGGGATGGAGGAAAAGCTGGTTGGTGGAGCAGTCAGAACTCACATAACTTGTGTCAATTAAGTGTGCCATCTTGTATGGGTGTGGTGTGTGGTGCCCCAGAACAATTACAGTAGTAACATCAAATCACTGATGAGCACAGCAAATATAGTAATAATGAAAGAGTTTGAGACTTTGTGAAAACTACCAAAATGTGACACAGAGACATGAAGTGAACAAATGGTGTTGGAAAAATGGCACCAACAGAATTGCTTGATGCAGGGTTGCCACAGACCTTCAATTTGTAGAACACCCAGTATTTGTGAGGCACAGTCAAATGAAATGCAGTAAGATAAGGTATGCCTGTTTTGTTATGAAGTTTCTTCTTAGAACTTTTTTTGGTCCATCCAACAAGTTCTGGTATGCTGTGTTTTCATTTTTGTTTCTTAAAATACTTTTTATTTCTCCTTAGTTTCTTTAATCCATTGTTGTTCAGGAGAGTGTGGTTTAATTTTTATTATTTGTGAATTTTTCATTTTTACTCTATTGAATTCCAGTTTTATCTCATTGTGGTCAGAGAAGATGCTTGGTATGATTTCAGTCTTCTTGAATTTGCTAACCCTTGTGTTGTGGCTAACATATGGTCTATCCTAGAAATTGTTCCAAGTGCAGTTGAGAAGAATGTTCTGCTGTTGTTGGATTGAATGTTCTGTTATGTCTGTAGGACCATTTAGGCTATATCATTGTTTGAATCCATGGTTTCTTTATTTATTCTCTACCTAGGTCATCACTCCATTGTTGAGAGTGGGGTATTAAAGTCCCCAACTCTTAATGAAGTGCTGTTTAGTTCTCCTTTAGCTCTGTTAGTTTTTGCTTTGTGTATATAGTCACTCCAATGTTGGGTGCATAAATATTTAAAATTGTTATGGTTTCTTGATGTATTGATCCCTTTATCATATATAATGACCTTCTTTTCTCTTTTTAAACCATTTTTAGTTTAAAGTCTATGTTGCCTGATAGAAGTATAGCTACCCCAGTTTTTGCTTTTGTTTTTGGTTACCATTTGCTTGAAGTATTTTTTTCCATCCCTTCACTCTCAGACTGTGTTTGTCTTTAAGGCTAAAGTGAGTCTCTTGTAGGCAGCATATTGTTGGATCTTGTCTTTTTATCCATTCAGCCATTCTCCATCTTTTGACTGGAGAATTTAACCCATTTACATATAAGTAATTATTGATAAGTAAGGACTTACTATTGGCATTTTGCTCTTTGTAGTCTTGACTCAAGCTAGTTGTTTTTTTTGTTTGTTTGTTTATATATAGATCTGTTGTTCCTTATTTCTTACTGTGCTGCCTTTTATTTTGTTTTGTTTTGATGTCTTCTGTTGTCAGTATGCTTTGACTTCTCATGTTCTTTGGTGTAATTTCTACAGGTTTTTCCCTTGTTACCATGAGGCTTACATAAAATATCTTAAAACTCTGATGCTGTTTTAAACTACCAACAACTTAACCACATGTAATTCCTGTGCCTTACACTTTTGTTTCTTCTCCCTTTTACATTTTCGTGTTATACTTTTCATATTTTTTATATTGTGTAACTAATACTTTTTGTATTTATGGTGATTTTTACTACATTTTTTTAACTTTTAAACTAGAGTTGAAAGTGAATTACATACTACCATTACTGTATTACAGAATCTAACTTCGATTGTATACTTAAAATTACCAGTTTTACACTGCTTTGTTATGTTTTTATGATGTTATCTAATATCCTTTTGTTTCTGCTCAAACAACTCCCTTGAGCATTTCTTGTAAGGCAAATCTAATGGTGATTAATTTCTTCAGTTTTTGTTTGTTTGGTAAAGGCTTTATCCCTCCTTAATTTCTGAAGGACAGTTTCACTGGGTTTGGCATGCTTAGTTGACAGTTTTTTTTCTTTTAATATTTTGAATATATATCATCCCATTTCTTTTGGCCTAAAAAGTTTCTATTGAGAAATCTGTGGATAGTCTTATTGGCATTCCCCTTTGTATGTAACTTCTCTCTTTTCTCTTGCTGTTTTAAAAATTCTTTCTTCCTCCTTTGACTTTTGACAATTTAATCATAATGTGTTTCTGTGTAGACCTGTTGTGGTCACTGTGTTGTGGTTCACCCTTTTTGGGGTCCTTTGGGCCCCTTGTATCCGGAGGTCTTTTTCTGCCAGGTTGGGGAAGTTTTCAGTCATTATTGCTTTAAATATACTTTCTATCCCTTTCTGTGTCTCTTCTTCTGGATTCCCATAATGTGAATATTCTTTCTTTTCATTGTGTCCCATGAATCTCACAGGCTTTTATCACTGTTTTTCATTCTTTTTAAATTTTTGTTCCTGAATAATTTCAAATGTCCTATTTTTCAGGTCACTGTTTCTTCTGCGTGGTTGAATCTGCTTTTAAGGCTCTGTATTGAATTCTTCAGTTCAGTATTGTATGTTTTAGCTCTAGGATTTTTTTTTTATGGTTTCTGTTTCATTGTGGAGTCCTTATTTATTCATGCATTGCTTTCCTAATATTTAGTTTTCTGTGTGTTTTCACTAAACTTTTTTAAGGTGATTATTCTGAATTTTTGAAATTCATAGATGTCCATTTTTTTTTTAAGGGTCAGTTTATTAGAGCTTTACTAGTTTCTTTTGGTGGTATCAAATTTACGTAATTTTTTGTGATCCTTGATACCTTCCATTGGTATCTGCACATTTGAGTAAGTGGTCGCCTTTAAGTTTTTGCAAGTTTGCTTTTGTAGAGGTAGTTTTCATGTATTAGTTTGGTTTGGGTTTCTGGATGTGTCTGCTAGTAATGTCTTTGGGCTGGTGGGGCCTGTTTTTAGGGTCTGTTTTGGGGGGAAGGAACTGTTTGAGTTCTGAGGTCAGAGTGGAGGGTTGGGCCATTTGCTGAGAATAGCTGGATAGGACTGTTGGCTTGGTTTCCTGCCAAAGTGAGGATGTAGGATGGGTTCCTTAGTTGCCTAGATTCTTTGGTCAGGCTTACTAGATGGTCCGGACTGGGTACTATACTCATCAGCAGTAGGTGGGACTATGAATTAGCTTTGTGCTGTTTGGGGACCAAGAGTGTGCACTGAATATCTTGGTTAGGTGAGGCCACTGGTTTTGCTCTGCAGACGGGGAAAGCCACATGCTGTGCTCTCTGTTCCGGTGCCATGGTAAACAGGGCTTTTGAGTGGGCTTCACACTTCCTGGTAAGGTTCTCTTGTCAGGCCGACGGAAGGCTGTATTCAGCAATAAGTGGAGCTATAAATTAGTTTTCCTGCTCAAGCATAGCAGGAGAGGCAGCTCCAAGGCCACTGAGGCTCCTTGTAGTCTTGACTCAAGCTGACCTGTGCCCCAGGTTCCTTGGCCAAACAAGACGCCTGGCTTTGCTCTGGAGGTAATCAGCTCTGCCCACCTGCCTCCTGGCTTGAGCATCACTGAGTTATGCAGCAGCTTCAAGATGTTCTTGAGGGCTCTTCCTGTCAAATGGGGCTGGGAGCCATACTCTGCAGCAGATGGGGCTATGACTCAGCTCTCCTGCTTGGGTGGGACTCAGAGGGCAACTCCTAAATGTTCCATAACAGGCTTTCTGGTTGGGAGGGGCTGGGAGCCATCCTTGATAGTAGGTGAGGCTGACTCAGCTCTTCTGTCTGGACCTGGGTAGACCAGGCTCCAGGGCCAGCAGAACTCTTTATTAGAGGACCTGAGTCCAGCAGACCCACGCCCAGCTGAGTTTCCTAGTCAGACTGTGTCACTGATTTGGTTCTGCAGATGAGCAGATCCGCTGGTTGGCAGTACTACTTGGGCTCTACAGGTTGAACTTAGTCTCCCGATATCTGAGTGCTAGTTGTTGTACACCTGTCCCTGCTTCTCTGTCACAGTCAGATTCCCTGTGATCAAGCCCCACAGAATCTCCTGTATACCCTATGGGGCAAAACCAGAGTAGGGGCTCCCATGAAGCAACCCACAGTGTTCGGGATGGGGTTGGGAAAAGAGAACCCCTGGGCTCTGTTTTCCCACTGGAGGAACCATATGCTCAGAGTAGACTTCTTGGCATTGTGCTGTGCTGGCCTGGGGGAAGGGCAGTGTGGTCAGCGTGTAGTGTGCCTCTTACCCTTCCGGTGTGGTTTGTATTGGTCTCTGTGGTGTTGGGGGGTGCTTTATCCTCGCTACTGTGTTCTAGGATTCTCTCAGTGGTGTCTTATCCGTGAATAGTTGTTAGTGGTTCTTCTTGTGAGGGGGGAGTGAAGTCTGGAACAACCTAAACAACCTATGGCCATCTTAGTGATATCAGTCCTATCCCCTTCTTTAATGACAGAGTCCCCAGTATTTCCTTTTTGGTTGTTCTAGCCAACTTGAGGAGGCTGCCTTTCTCACCTTTCATCCCAGGAACAGGGAAATTGAATTGAATTGGAAATCCCTTTTTCTCTGGAGGCCGCTCTGCAGAGGGTGGGATTCCAGGGAAAGCCGGCAGAGGTCACCAGCATGTTCTGGCGTCGGGGCTGAAGTTGCTCCTAAGAATAGGGGTGGATCTAGCCCTGTTGGAGAGCTGAAGGAGGCTCCTGGATGGTGGGGCACACTCACAGTGGGATGGGAAGGTGGGCCGAGTAGCAACTGGGTGGAGAGCAAGCTTGTGCACCCTGGAACTGCATACAGGTGGATGGTGACTGCACCTTCGGCTCTGCAGGACGTCTCGTGCCACAGCCTCCATCCCTCGTTCCCGCCAAGGCTCTGTCTCCCCTACTGGTCCCCTCCCAGGCTCATTGTACTCTTGAATGGGAAGGTTCTCATTTGTTTCAGGTCAGAGTTTTTGAAGAGGTGGAAGTAGGGGATGGAACACGTTCCGTGGACTGGTAGGGGTGTGCCGTAGTTGGCCCGTTTGGAGACATGACCTGAGCACGTAGGGCCACTTCGCTCAGCTCTGCCTTTTGTAGAGACTTTGGTTTATAGAGGACTTTAGGGCCAGCTGCTCTGCTGCCGTCATCCATTTTATTTCACTGTCTCTCAGGACATACCTTTAAGCTCTAGCCGGGGAGACATGGTGTCTGATAGCGCTGAGCTCTGCCAAGGACTAGAAAACCGGAAACAGCTGCCATCTCTTTGTGGGTCTTCAGTACCTAATTCCATGTGGGCACCATGGGATATGCTGTCTGTTGTGCAGAGACAGTGTTTTGTCTGGACTACTACTCTTTCTCATTTGAAGGGTTTCTCCTCACGGGACACAGATGCTAATTACGGCCGTTTCCTGGAGGCAGGATCATGCATTACTTCTCCTTGCAGTCCCTCCCCCTCCTAGAGGGCCTCATGTGTGGTAGCTGCTTACTACGGATCTTTTGAATAAATGAATGATTAACTGATGCTGCACTATTTCTATGGTAGCTATTGACCTGTTGGGACACATCACTGGATACATTCCTGGATGCCAGAGCTAAGTGGCATCCCAGTAGCAGCATCAACTTTTTGCCTTTTCAGGGCCGTTCTAGTGACTTAGTTGTACCATACTGCCTGTGGGCTGGTCCAGGCCCCATCCTGCTCACGGTACTCAGCTGGCAGATTGAACAGTAGCTGCAAATTGGAGTTGACCTGCTGCTCAGCAATGCCTTAGGATCATTTGCCTTTATTCGTAGTTGTTTTTTATTGATTTGTACTTCATTCTGTAGCTTTTCTGGTCTCTTTATATCTAGGAACAGTCCCTAGATACAAAATATTTTGGTGAAGGTGCAAAATTTAGCCTAAAAAACGATGACAGTACACTGAAGGTGTCCTGACCTAATGGTAGGAATGTCCTTCCATTCAGGACCCAGTGGCTGATTAGCCCTGTGGCAACAAGGAAGAACCTGCATATTTGGGACCCACAAGCAGATGAGTGTTCTTCTTTGTCCCTACCTGTGTCTCAGGCCTCCTATAGTGGTTCCTGACTTTTGCCAAGAGGCCTCCAGTTTCCACCATCCTCAGCCCATACCATAATCAGACCTCCCTCTCCATGGGTATTTCCTGAGTTGTCCATTTAATAAGGAATGCTGTTCTCCAGCCCCAGCAAGATCACCTGCTACATTGATATATCCATCTATCTATCCACTCACCTACTCTTTTACCCTTCTATCCAACCACCCTCCCTCCCGCCTTTCTGCCTTTCCATCCATCCATCCATCCATCCACCCACCCACCCACCCACCCATCTAGCCACTCATCTTCCTATTCGGCCTTCCATCCATCCAGCATTTTTGAACAGTGACTATATGGCAGGTACTGTGTGAGGCACTGGGGATACAGTGATGAATGAGAGACAGGCTTCTCCTTCAAAGAGCTCACGGTTTAGCTTCAGGAGACAGACATAAGCAACGTGTAAACAGCGCACAATAGTGAATGTTACGATGCATTGTGGACAAAGAACTATGAGAAAATAGAAGGGGTAGAGAGACGAGGAAAGAAGAAAGGAGAGAATGACTTCAAAGGCAGTGAATATTTGTCACAAGGCTTAAGTACTGATAAGCCTCTTTCAGAGTTACCTTCTTCTAAAGCAGTGTTTTAAAAATCTTTTGTGCTTTTAGTAGAAAAATGTCTTTTTCTTAAATAAAATTTACATGAAACAACCAATAAATAAACCAAGCAAAAGCAGAGTGCCTTTGGTTAAATTGGGGGTGGGGTGAAGATGGGGGTGGTGGTCTAGAAAGACCTCTGCCTGGCTGCATCCAGGCTTCTGAAAGCCCTGCCCTCTGCTCTTCTCAAGGTGGTCAAAGTTGTTTGATTCTGGTTGTTGCTGAGGACACAGCTTTGTCTTGGAAGGGCATAGAACCTATAGGTTGTTGCAGGCAAATCCCTAGGTGATTTTGACACCCACTTAGGACCCAGACTGGATAGCTGGACTTTTCTTTTGGGGAAGAGAGACCTAATTATAATACTTAGAGGTAGGAAGGGGTGGATTAGAGTGAGGAATCAGTTGTCCCTTTTGAGAATGGAGTTAGTTCTTGGTCCTCACGGCTTAGAGCAGGACTGTGTGGGTGTGCTAGCCTATAAGGTAGGGTGGGCAAGCTTCTAGTGTATCGTTTCTCATGAGGAGAAAAGCCTCTTCCAGGGCCTATTAGTGTAGAGAGCTCTCTGCGAGGAGCTGTGGGATCTGGTTGCGCCTTGTCCGTGTTTGTCCCAAGAACCCAGGGAGAGCTGTGGGTCTCTCTGGGGTTGGCGGAGAGGACGCATGGTAGGAGAGAGTAATAGACCAGGCCAGCAGAGAGGAGCTGAGCCGACTCAGTTGGTAGATACGACCACTGCTACTTCCTGAGTACTGGCAATGTGATAGATCCTGCTCTGAGTGTTTTCTGTGTATTGGCTTAATTAATCTTCATAATCACCCCATGTGGAAGGTATTTTTTTAACCCGTTTTGCTAATGACATTAAGGCACAGAGAGGTTACGTGGATAATTAGTGGTAGAGCTGGTATTCAAACTGAGGCAGAATGGCTCACTGGAGAATGCTCCTTTAACACCAGCTTCATGTTAGAAAGTTCATGCAGTCTCAGAATAGGGCATTTTTATTTGGGGCTTTAACTATAATTGACCAGTCTTTTAGATTTATAGATCTAATATCTATATATTTGTGTATTTTTTATTTTTAAAAACATCCTTAGGTATGAGTTGGTACCAGGCTACTTTGCTGCCCCACAGAAAAAGATGAAAAGAAATGTAGCCTTTCCCTAAAGTCCCACCTGCAGACCCTCAGGCCTCACTCTGAGCCAGGTCTCCCAGCGTACAGCCCCTGGGTGGCTAGTCCACAGCGGGGGGAACCACTGAATTGGGGCTAAGATGGAGAGGGCATCTGTTGGTGTCCCTTCTTCCCTGACCGAACCTCAGAGCTCTTCTCCCCATTATTACCTTGGATGTCTTCTCTTAAAAGAAGAAGATGCCTTCTAGCTATGTGACAGGTGCTTAAGGCAAGACTATGAAAAAAGTACTTCCTAGGGCACCTCCATGTGTAGCCAGCTTTTCAACACTTGAGCCCAGGTCATTTAGAGCAGTGGTTCTCAAAATGTTAATTTTTTCTTCTTCTTCTTCTTTTAAACAGAACCTCTTTCCTCTAACCCCAAACTACGTGGCTCCAGGAAGCATAGTCTGTCAAGACCTTTTGATATAACTACCCTTGGCTATTTCTCTGATCCTTCACTTTCACTAGAAGTTGTTTTGTTTTTGTGCCAAATTGATGAGTAGGAGGTTTGGGGTGGGAGGAGGCAGAGACTGGAAGAAGAATTTCGGATTGTCTGTGGATTTTCATTAGCCATGCTCTCTCTGTCCCTCATTATCAGGGATTACTAAGATTTGTTTTATAAAGGATTAGGATGTCTGTGCCATTTTGCAAGTAGAAGTTGAGGAGTTTTTCTTAGAATCAAACATTAATCAAGAAAAACAAATCTAACATAAAACCCCAAAGCAAAAAAATCCAAGAGAAAGCTCCATTCTGTTCAGACTTATGGCCTGTAGGAAAATTTTCAAAAGTATTTCTTCAAGGGGCCAAGCAGCAGGACTCCCATTTAAGCTTTGCAGCTGTTGTAGGATGTCTCCCTCACATATGGCTTTGAAATTTTACCCTTCTTCTCCGGAATGATCAAACACCCTCTCTTGCTTTCTCTCCTTTTGCAGTCCTGAATAGAGGCGCCATGGCGCTCCAGCAGCGTAGAGAGAGTTTCCAGTGTCACATCACTTTGGAAAAGCATTGACGCAAACCAGCATTATTCCTGGAGCTGCCTTTCTTTGTCTCCTTTCTTCTGAGCCTGAAGAGATCACACTCAGAAAGGCAGTTGGGTTTTCTAGTTTAGGGCAGATTCTAGACGCTTTCCAAGGGCCTTGGGCCGTGAAGGGATTGCTCTCTCCTGCCACCCATCGTGCCCTGGGTAGAGGTTTGCCATGGTCACCAGGAAGGGGATGGTTTTCCAGATGTCTCTTGCTAAAATGTGCTCGGAAGAACTTCCCCCCACTCCATTTTGTTTCCAAAGAAAATTTATTGAATATTAAGTCATAAAGCCAGTGATATAATTTTAATGAAAAATATCCTGTATCACTCAAGACTTAAAAGAACAAAAAAACCCCTTAGAAACACTGCCTTGAAAAATAATCACATTAACTTTACACACAACAGAGTCCTTTCTTAAGCTTTATTTAAGAAATCGAGTACTATATAGTTCAATATATATAAGACACATCCAGTATTGTGTTCCTGATAGCAAGTGCATAGATTTTGTTAAGATATCATTTCACTCGATATAAACGTTTTATGGTCACATGAAGATAATATTCCCAGTGATTTTGCCCAAGCATGAGAGGAGAAAATAGAACACAGCAAAAGTAGTGAGCTACAACAGAGATGAGAAACAAAAACAGCGAATTAGCAGAACAGTCGATTCCTGATAAGTGAATAAGCTGATTGCTTGGTCACAATGTTTTATTCACTTATCAGGAATGTTGCACAGTACATCGATGTTCACTGTGTTTCCTAGCCTGCAGCTGAGAGGCCCAGCCCGTGGGTTGTTGGGAAGTGTCATGGGCTGCCGTCAGCACGGTAAATGGTGACAGTCCTGTAATCTCCCAAGGTGGTCCGTGGGTGGCAAACAGATACACCTTGCTAACTAACACTGCAGCGATGTTTTACAGAATCAAAATGATAAGAATGAATTTAAGCAGGGACCAACTTTACAGTCATGAGTGCTTAAGGAAACTAGCATTTTTGTCCCCTTCTTTGGAGAATTACGATTTTTGTTGTTTTTCTAAAAAACAGCAACAAAAAAACTGGCTTTGTCTTTCCCTTCTTTTACTTAGCATGAGTATTTTGCCTTATACCAAATGGTGGATGGATATATATATTCATTCTTGTATTATAGATTTTAAAAATAAACACTTGCATCTTGGAAAGAATTGATCACCCTCTTTACCCCCTTCTCCCTCCCTCACACCCTCCATCAAGAAAAAAAAAAAAAAAGGAAATCACACCCTTCGCCCTCTCCCCACTAAGGTAAGCAGTGGTTTTCAGAGGCAATCTGATGAAGGCTATGAGATTTAAAGCAGAACTATTGGCAGGAAGTCAGCTCCCATCTGTGCAGGTTTGGAGCTGGTGGAAGTCACTTCACTGAGGTGTTCGGCCTATGGGGGAAAAGAGCCTCCTTTCCTCCACCTCACCAGGTCCCTCTGTTGTTGAGCCGACTAGAAAAGACCATTTGGGGCCAGAGGGGCCGCCGAAACCAGAGGGTGAAGGGCTTGAGCACCTGCGGGGAAAATCTCATTGGCAGCGGGAGGAAGGCTGCCCGGTGCAGGGTGGCCTGAGTCAGACAGAGTTTGTGCGTCTGAAAAGCTGGAAGGAGAGAGAAGACAGAGGGAGCAAACATCAATGGGATCTTTTAAGAGCACTTGGAGAGCAGTCCGATTCCTGAGCATAAGAGATGGGCAGAGATGGGAGGGTGGCTGGGAGCTTCGGTTTCAGAGGGCATACAAGGAATAGTTGTTCCTTTAGTTCTCTTTTGGTAACTGGGGTTGGGGTGATAATGGGGGACAAGGTGTTCATTCAGGAGGGAGTTGTGTGGATGCATATGGCATCCTTGGCTTTCGTTTGGAAATGGATGATGTATCATGAAGACGTGAGCATGAGAACCTTTACCTCCTTCCCCTCCCACCTCACCAAGTAGGAGCTTCCTTTTGAGCACTTGGAAGTAGTCCCTTTATTTTCTGTTATTTTCAATAATTAAAGCTGCTCCTGGATTCAATCAGCTCTTAAAAAGAAATAATTTAAATTACTTTTCTATACATAGGTGTGACTGATAGGAACGCGTAAACTTAAGTTTAACCCTTTCCCATCTCTATTCACCAGGTCAGTGTGTCGTTTCTTCCCTTAGAGCTCAGCTCTTTGAAAAACGCGGTTAGTCCCTAGGAAGAGTTGGTAATGATACGCCTTTAGACTTGTGGGGAGGTGGAAGGAACCCTAGCTCTGCTTCTGCTCCTCTTAATATTTCTTAAAGTGATGCAGCAGCGAGCCCTAGGAACTGCATCTGCGGGGGGGGGGGGGGGGGGGGGGCGGGGACAGGTACCAGTGGGGTCAGAAGACCGGAAGAGGTCTGGGCAAATCCAACTCTGCAGGCAGTTATTTAGGTGAACCACAGAAATAAGTATCAGTCTTGGAAGCGGTGGTTAGAATGGGCTGTTGTACAGAAATCAGAGGTGGCTGGTGTGCATTTTCCCCTTTTCCCCAAATCAGATATTCACTTAGGTGGAATCGACTGTATCTTTTTACACAACATATAGAAAAAAAACAGATACGTGAAACAGTGAGGTGTGTAGATGTATCACCAACATATAATGACTACCAACAATACAACACGCAGAGAGAGAAACAAGTATTAGGAAAATGGTTTAATATTGGAGACAGAAGCAAAAAACTGCATCACACAATAACGTACGTTACAAAAATAAGTTTGACTGTTTCAACTACACGGTTATGTTCACAATGAGGACAGAAGAATCAGAAAAAACTTTGATCTAAACAGCAAAAAAGCAAACCCCTAAAGTTGTAACTAATACATTTATCCACTTAAAGTGACTGAGTACTTCTAAATCTAATTACCTTATTGTGTAACTGCACAATACAGAATAAAAAGTGAAACTTACCGCTGTATTTTAAGACAAAATTCTAATGCTAGATATAAGCAAAGGGAAAAAAGAAATCAAGCCAAAGTTTTTAATTCTCAAAAGAAAAGCAACTTTCTTTCTATCAACCAGAAATCAGACCTGGAATCAGTCAGGGGCCACTAGAGTAAGCCACAAAAATTTCCATTTTTTTTTAATCTCCAGTATAAAAAGTTCCACTGGTACAAAATGCGTAAGTACAATCAGTTGTAGAAATAGGAAAGCCTGCGTATTTTTTTTTTTTGGCTCAAATTCCATCAAACAACAAAATCCAAATGCATCAATAAAACAAACAATACTCGTAAATGGTCTTACAGTTTCCACTAGGTTGCATTAACTTTGGCTTTTCTCAGACAATATTTAAAAACTATTTTGTAATTCTAAACAAAATGATATTATTAATCTACAAACAACAATTCTCACAGCACAAAAAAACACAAATACATTTTTTTGTATGACATTATTCAAAAAGGTAATGAAACTACAGGTTTTTTTAAAATTTTATTTCTTCTTGTTAATTAGCACTTAAGATAATAAAAACAAACAGTAAAATGAGTCCAGAGTAGCACAAGCCAAAGAACTATAACCCCTATGGTGAAAGAAAGATGAACTTGTTACACCTTTGAGGACTGCCATTTTATCACAATTCTCTAATTTAGTGTAAAAATGACTATTCTCTACACTTGATTTTAAAAAAAGCAGTTTCCCTGTGTGTTTTTCCTTCTGGCACAGGCCCTTTGCACCCTTGCAGCTTTTTTTTCCTTTGATAGTAAAAGATAAAGTGAGTAAAAGGACAATTTGTCTCTGAGGAGGGTCAGCTTTTAAACAATGCAAACATGCAGGAAAAAAAAGACTTTCCCCTGAAATGTACTGTTTTGGTCGCCTGCAAAATAAGAAACACCCAATGTGAAGTGCCCATCCTGAGCCTCTTGTCACCGGCATTCAAGCTCCTCTGGGGGAGATGCAGGTGGGTGAAAGGAGGACAGTCTGAAATTCAGATGGTGGTGTTCTCTTGTGTGCTGTGCGTCCACAAACCACCCTATGCTGTATGCGAGAGAGAGATGTGTGCGGACTCCTGGTATTAAGCTGATGGCTGCAGGAAGTACAAAATAGCCCTCAAAGGATGAAGGAAGGCCCCAGCAGTAGTAAACACGTGTGAGGATAATACAGATCATTTCATTGTAAGTGCATGTGCTATAAGAAGGAAACTTGTTTTATGTTTAGTTTTTGTGGTTTTTTTTTTTTTTTTTGCATCGTTAGAGGCTAGTCCTTTCCATCCCAGGGCTATCACGTCCACATTAAACTGAACAGAGTGGTGAGTGGGAAAAGGAGGAAGGAAAGGGAGCCAGCAGTTTCTGAACTCCTTTAAAGACAAAGACGCTTCCAGGGCCTGCTTTCAAGAAGGCAAGAGTTTGTGTTGGGGCCTCAGGGATGACACTGGGATTTGTCAAGACAGTGAGAGTTCTGTTCAACGCGAAGTCGAAGTCAAAGTAAATGGCACTTTATAGAGTGGCAGCAGGATCTGGTGCTAGGTATTTGGTCAGTAACTGTGATAAAGAACAGAATTGGACTTAGATGGTCAGTCCCCTTTCAATGATTTCAATTAATAAAATCAACAAAAAGGCAGGGAAAGAAAGGACTATCAGCTTCTAACCCCAGGCACCTTGCTTAATCAGAGGTATCTCCTGGGATCAGAGAATGCCCAGCACAGTGGCTGATTAGAAACATCATTAATTGGGAGTATTTAAGAAACAAAATCCTTTAAAATACTACCCCATCACAAAGTCGTTTAACTGGAAGGCATATGAAAATATTCTGAACTAGAACATACCCCTACACCTGATCTCAAAAGCATATAGAATTTAAGGTTAATAATGTAGGTGCTGAATCTACCTACCATCTCCCTTAGAAGGTTTATCCAGTCAACTGTTTCTAATTAAAACCAGAGAAGGAATTTCAGCAGCACATTAGTTTTTTTAAAATGACCAGAAATAATCAAAACTAAAAAAAAAAAAAAAAAAAAGGTGTAGGGAGGAAAAAAAAATGGAGAGGGTGAAAATATATTTTTTCCCTTCAGATTTGCCTTGTGTTTTTTTTTTTTCTTTTGGATCTCAACCAGTGGGTAAAAAAAAGTAGGAAAGACAAAACTCAAAGATGTATGGGGGGGAGGGGAGGGGAATCCAAATTATAAACACCCTGGAACAAACAGAAATGACAAGGGTATAAAAAGTTACCAACGCTCCAGACAGCTCTGGGTAGAAAGGGTTAGAAGTTCAAAACTTTCTCACCTTAGAGGTTTCCATATATTATGAAGGAAATACATCGTGAGGTTGCCATCACAGCATTGATGTGCAGAGCGGTTAAAAAAGTGAGACATGGGCACTTATACAATGTCTTACAAAAAACATCATAGAGAAATAACAAACAATAACAATTTCAGGCAACAAGACCACAGGATAGCAAGTTAACAAACTTTTTAACCTCTTTTTTTTTTGTTTTTTGTTTTTTAAATATTAGGGATTTATACAAAACACATAATAAAATACCCATGTTATCAAATTACTTCTCACAAGAAACACACTGAAGCTCTAGGAAGGAAGTACCTTTGGAATTTGGCACTATATATTCTCACTTTTTTTCTTTAAAAGAAAAAAAAAATCACATTTTGCTGAACACAAACACATCTAAATAGTCCACAATAAAAAAAAATGACATCAATGCTTTACAAGCCAACACAAAACTTATTCTGGAATAGGTTTTTTTTTTTTTTTTCCCCTCACATGAAATTTTTTTTTAAGCAAACTTTTTTTTTTTGAAATTCTTTAAGTAAACCAATTCTAACCTTGTCTTATCAACAGAGAACATTAAGACCGTAAGACTCATGATTGAAACCACAACTTAATTCACAGAAGCACCAACATAACACAGTTTACAGTAACCTTTCTCCTGTACATTGAAACAGTATAAAATATAGGTAATTTCATGTGCATTAAACCATGGATTGTCTAACTGTGAGTCAGTTCAGCAAAAGGTGACACAAATAGGTAGCATTTGCCCCAAAACAGGGTAAATATTTTTCTTATACTAATCTACAAAAAGTGGTTCTATATATATATCTTAATGAGAAAGTGAGCCACCTAAAATGGCCTTATCAAAAAACTTTACACTGCCTGAAAAATGTAAAAACTATTACAGACCTCTAGAGACTTAAAATCAGACAGTTTTTTTTCTCAAACTGTTTTTGGAAGTAGTCTGTTAGAAACCAACATTCTGTGTCCCTGGACACATATTGCTATTGTTACCAGTGACCGGGAAGAATGCCAATCCCTGTATAATACTTTCAAGTCTGTTTTATGAAAAGAAAAAAAAAATAAGAAAGAAACGTTTTTGCCACAGGTTTTTTTCTATAATTTGTCTAATAATAAATTTCAGTCTTGCATGAATGCAGCAATGTTTTTCACATTGACTTCCCAGAATTCATAGCTAGATGAGGTCACATGCAAATTTCAAAGGTCAAACTAGATCAAAGGTCAGTAGGAGAACCAAATGTGATGTGAGGTCAGAAAGACATCAGAAACAATGACGGGACGATGAAACTTTTTTTTTTTGAGACGCCACAGGGACATGCTAGGCAAACGGTGAACTAACGGGCATGAAGATGTCTAGGGAGAAAACAAGGGAGAGTAAAAAGTTACACAGAATCTACGCAGCAGCAACAAAATCACTCTTAAGGGTGCAGGAGAAAAACTAATGCAAATCTTAGGTCATCCCGGGAGTCTACGAGCCATTCCCGTAATTTGCATTTCTTACAATCTTTATCCACAGCACAATGGAACCCCAAGAGAATCCATCCGGAGGAGGAGAGGGGATGGATTCCAGGAGTTTTGGGGTGGGGGCTGGCGAGGGACAGGAGGGGAGGATCCAGTTTCAACGGATGTAACATATGGGGGAGAGTCAGACGACCGAACTATAAACTAGATAGATCATGGAAGCTACAAACAAAATCGTCAGACAGATACGAACAACAAGAGGGAAAAGCATGAACTGTAGGCCTAGGGTTCAACGGTGAAAAAAAGCCCATTCCTAGAACGATTCCTCTAGAGACTACTTCAAAAGGATCTAGCTAGCACAGAGAACTGCTCTTTAGGTACCCAATAAGTTAACAATAGGCAATAAATAACTTCCATTATTTCTGAGGCAGTAAAAATTTTGTACAAAAATAGAAATGCTTTTTTTACAAATAAAATTTACAGGCCTGTGGCTTTCTTTTTTATTTATGTATTTATGTATTTATTTATTATTAAATTTATCTTTCAAGAAACATCAAGTATTTTCACTCATTTTTATTTTATTTTTAAACCCTGTAGCTTTAAGAAACAGATCTCTAAATCTTTTTTTACATTAATCCTTTCTAAAAACTAAAATAAAACAACAAAATAGACAACCAGTGTAATAATCTGACCAATAAATGTCATGTTTCTTTGAACCCTAAAATAAAATCCTACTTGTTAAAACAAACCAAATGTAGTGGAAAGACGTTTGTATTGTTTTAAGTGCTTCTCCTGGCTTCTCTCTCGAGCTAGGCCACCACCTTAACCTCTAAACGGTTGGCGCCCTCCTAGGGATGGGCGCGGACAGGAGGGGTGAATTCACCAGGCAGTGCTCTGGGGCACCAGGGGTCTCAGAGTTAGAATTGCACGTTAGCCTTTGTTTGCCTTTTAAATTCTCAAGATGTCATTTATTTATGTGTATTTTTCTTTAAAAAAAAAAAAAGCAAAAAACGAGAACAAAACGAAAAAGGTAAAAGGAGATTCAAATTGCAAAACAAAGGAGAATACAGTGGCACAACTGGAAGAGGAGTTTTACTTGATAGAAACAAGGTAGCCCAAGTTTTTAATTATGGCGAACTGGGTGGGGGGCGGGGGAGGGGACATGGAGGCCTTATTGTAAAAATAACCGTCTCTCTTGGTAAAAGTTGGCAATGTGGTCCTCCTCTGCCTTTCCTGTTGAGAACAGGCTGGCTTGTGGGACTTACCCTAAGAAAGCTAAAATAAGAGCAGGGAGCCTCTGGGGTTAGGCTCAGTAAGGTTTGCTGTCGTTTTTGGAGCGCTTCAGCTGGACCTTCAAGCGTTTCATGCCAATCTGAAAGCCATTCATAGCCTGGATAGCAGCTTGCGCGGACACAGGATTGTCGTAGCTAACAAAGCCTGGAAGACACAAGGGGAAGGACGGTGGCAATCAACACGGAGAGGCAGCGGAGTAGACAGCAGGGAGCAGGACGTCGTGGGGGCGGGGGCTGGAGAGTGTCACTGTACGTGGTGGGCAGCGTGGGCACATCCTGTGGGCTCGGCTGGGAGCAGCTCTGCTCAGTTCAGTGTGTGCCGGCTGTGGACGGACGGGGTGTGTTTTACGGCCACCCCTGGGAACATCCACTGAGAAACAGTGAAAAAAGCTGGTCGGACTGGGAATTGGGTATCATGACAACAACGCCCTCCTCTGTGAAAAGCGAAATCTCAGACTCTCAGACTCCTGGTCTGTTTACTGATTTCGGTCAAGTCTGTGTTTCAAGCCCCTTGGAATCCTTCGGACAGAACCCCTGGGGGTGCTCACAGAGGCAGAGGCATAGATACTCCGGGGCTCGCAGGGTCCCCAGAGGCTCACGTGTCCCAAGCAGGTGTGGTTTAAATGAAGGGCTGGTAACGGTACACTGCAAACACCCCGACTCTCATTCCAGTTCCCCGTCTGTGTCCACACAGCCCACACCTGTTCGACTGTCGGATGGGGTCAGTGAATTAACTCTAAGATAATTTGTACTTGATTTTTAACATTTTGGAGTTATTTCTGAGAGGGACCTATGGACCCAAGGGAAATGCCGGCCCTTATCATCTCAACTTCCATTTTCAAAGCTCCACTGCATTCAACAGACTGGAAATTGCTACCTTATACCCCCTAAGAATAAAGAGTCTGAACAGCTTAGGGCTTAAGAGCCATCCTCACAGACTTCCCAGTATCTTTGTCTGTACAAAATGGCAGGGAGGGTGTGCTTTTGAGAAAGGGCCAGTGATGCTCTGCAAAGACCCAGAAACAGACTTCTGATCACATAGTTTGCTCTAACACTGGCGGTGGGGGTAGGAGGGTACATGCAAAACTTTCTTTAGGTAATGCTGATGTAAAGGTGTTGAGTTTGTACTGTGCCTACTTCTCGTGTTGAAAGGAAGCTATTATACTGGGTGAATTTCAGTTCTCAACATCAGCTGTTCCGAAGGTTCTATACTAAGCTTCAACTATCTGCTATTAAAGTCTAAAGCTAAAGAGAAAATTCCTTTACAAACTGGAGGAGGAAGAAAAGGACATAAATATACCTTCAGCAGAGTTCTCAGCCGATAAAAATGAGCATATGGTATAATGCAGAAAAGCTTTTCATTGGCAGGCTGTACTGCAAAATGGTGGTACAGATTTTTACTAAATCTAATTCCCAGTATAAGTGCTCTCGAATCCAAGAGTTTGGCTCTGATTTTCTCCTTTCCTTCTAGGTCGTTACCCAGAAGCAGCAAGATGATTAAAGAATGGAAATGGGTCAAGGGTGAAATGGATAATGAAACCCGGCCAAGAGGTTAGCATGAAAGAATGGGCTACCTAAGGCTAGCAAATCTGGGACCCCCCCCCCCCCCCCCCCCTGCAAATTAGGCCGGCTAACTGAGAAATGTAGGTTTGGGATGCTGCAGCTTTTGATAAAAATTGAAAACAGTGCATAGTGCTAAATACACTTGTCTGCTGACATTCATCGGTATAGCCTGCATTATTACACCTTGGTTGATACAATCTCTTTTCAAGGCACTAACTGTTTTTCTCAAAATCAGACCCTGAAGCACAATCCCTTTCTGATCTGCAAATAAGCCCAGGACATTGCTTAGTGATGAGTATAAAAGTCTGTCTCATAACCTCGCGCAGGGAAGCTCCGAGTGGTAAGCTCCCACCGAAACACACACGCCCCCTATGTAACCACTCCCTTTCCATTTCACTTGTTGGTGCGCCATCACAAGGGGGTTTATGTACTTGTCATAGTAGCAGCGATAGTGGGGTGGGTTCAGGCTGACACCCTGGCCACTTGGGTAAAAACAGTGACTTTCAGTGGTTGACATACTAATTCCCCTAACAACAGAGGCTTCAGACCTTCCTGGATGATGGCACAGAGATCAGAAAGACGTTACGATAATGGGGTTTTAGAAGCCAAAACATTCTCTCTACACCCGTTGCCCATTACCAGTTAGCCGGTACTAAGTCTGAATACCACTCCTACCACCTTTGATGCTTTTCTTCATACCATATAGTTCTCTTTGTATTTCCTCTGGTCTGGATCTACTCCACTTTGTTTTGTGCTGTTACTGCCTACTCCCTCCCTGAATTACTAGACTGGAGGAATGATGAGGGCAAATGTTCAATCTCAGACTGGGCCAGAACTTGCCAAGCAAGTAATCTATACTCTGAACATTCTAGACTCTCAGCCACTTTGGAGACCAAAGGGGTTCAAAAAGCAAAACAAGAAATAGATTTAATGAACGCTATGCTCCTGCTTCTAAAACATTAGGGCCAGTGGAGAGTGTGCCTCTCAGGGAGCACAGACTGCCCTAGGAGGCAGAGTCTGGGCTGCGTGAGGAAGGAGGGCACGACGGCCCAGGCCACTGAGGACCTGGGTTTTCCAGCGTTCTCTGAATGCTTGCATCTCCGGGCTCTGCATCCACTCGGGCAGGCCCTGCAGAGCCCATCATCCCAAATTCTGGCTCCCGAATCAGCATAATGCAGCACTTCCCGGGACCGGACAGGCATCAACTCCCCGTCCCAAGCTTGGGGGCCTGCAGGGTGGTGGGCAGCCTGGCCACACCCCTACTGTGAAGGTATGTGAGAATGTAGGAAGCCTTCCCATACCACATGCTACCCGGATCCACAAGTGCCAGAAGCCTCCCGCACCTAGAAGGCTACGGAATTCGTGGCAGAGTGTCTGCAATACTACTCTGTATCAGGATCGCCTAAACTACGCTATGGTCCATTAACTATCTCCCTCTGCTCAAGTTCGTGGTTCCATCGGTGGGGCTTGAGGAAACTAGTGAAAGATGACTAGCCGCGTGCAGTAAGACCCTGAGTAGCACAGTACACAACATCATCTAAGGCATGGGCATTTAGTTTCATTTCCCAGATCCTTCCTTTTTAGGTAGCCCCTTCCTCTGCTTTTGACTAAATGACTTTGCCCGATCTGCTTACATGGATCCAGAACACCAGGAAACAGCACCACCCAGGGAAGGCCCTATCTGGACTTCTCAAATATTTGCCATTTACATTTTCCTTCCCATGACTCCTCACACTTGGGAATGTACTGTAATATTCTGGCTTGGTTTCTTTTGCATACCAAAGCACTTGCTCAGATTGGTCTGTTTGTCAATGAAGACTTTAGCAGAGATAACATTTCCAAAAGGCATGAACATCTGCAGAATGTCCTGGTCTCCAAACTCCTGTGGAAGGTGGTAAATAAAGAGGTTTGCACCCTCTGGACCTAAAGAGGAAAAAAAAATCAGAGTAAGGTATTCTTCGCTTCTTAGTTCCCAAGGCCTCTTCTTAGGACTGCTTTTTAACAACAGATAGCCTAAGCATTTGCCTTTCTCTCTCATACTAGAAGGGAATGAGATAGATGGATAAATGTCAAGTGCTGGTATGTCTTTCAGGACGGGAATCATCCTTCAGATGTTCCTGATTTCCAAAGACACTGGTCAGCAATAGCTGTCTTTTCACTGATCATCTTCTGTGGCTCGCATTTGCTTAGTGTACATATTTTCAGTCTCCTCTTCTTGGGGGGTGAGGGTGGTCCCCATGGGGTAGAGGTGGGGAGGAGAACGCAGGAGTGGGTTTTTCCTGGGTGGCTGTGTTCTGTTGTATGTATAGACGATCTCTTGGAGTTGGGAGTATCCTGTGTGTTCTAAGCAAATTGCAGCAATTTAGAATAATGGATATAGCAGTAGTGTTGCTTGGATTTCTCAATCATTTACCTAATCATCCAGTTTTGATTTGCCAAATCTCTTAACACAGTCTAATAATCATTTTTATTAGAAATGACTGGCAGTGAGTCAAGGCAGGGAAAAATAGGTAGCTAGAGTTTCACAGCTGTGATAGGAATTATACCACTGGGGATTAGCCTTGGAAATGAACGCACAAGGTGCAGAAGCTAGGCAGTGACCAAGCTCAGAGATGTCACTTTCCAGAGAAACAGGAAGCAAGGGCAGAGTACGGAAGGTCCTCTCAGCTACACTGGTTAGAGAGGTAAGCTCTCCTCCTTGTCTTCCCCATCTCTCTAGCCACCTGCCCAAGAGCCATCCGAAGGTGAAAAGGAGGGAATCTGAATGACCTGATGGGAGGCAGTCATCTAACATAGAACAGGCAAGGAGGCTTTCCAGGTCCAAGGCCGCCTGGGGTAGTTACCAATCCCCCCCCCCCCCCCCTGTCTGGGGGGGCCCCCCCCCCCCCCCAAGGGCTGGATGTCTCTAAGATGTTCTAAGTTCGGGGCGTGGTGTCTGGGAGGGAAGGGTGCTCACAAAAACCGATGAAGTAACCTTGGCAGCTGACTCCTGGAACCTTCACTGGCATCCAGGGGAGGAACCAGAGCTGCCTGCCCCACTGGGATGCCGCAGGGGGTGTGGTGGTGGTTAGTATTTGGGTCTAAGAAAAGTAAAACTGGAGAAAGAATAACTTTGTAAAACTAAAAGAGAAGAAACATCTTTGTAAAGAAGAGTCAAACCAAGTTTCTCCCCACAGAAAAAGAGTGTTCTAACGTGTGGGACTTTTCCCAAGGATGTCTTCTGGAGGCAAGTTTCTAAAGCCACAGAGATGAAGCATTTCAGTTCAACATGACCACTTTAACTTTCTGTGTCGCTCACAATTCCCATGGACATATCCACATTCCAGTGCCAAGGAGGCAGTCTGTAATTCAAGGGACACAGTTGTAGGTCTTAGGTCCCCAAATGTTTCCTGGTTTACTTAGTATGACTAGGTGAAAAACCAAAACATGGGAAAGGGGTGTTTGGAGCGCCACCAGGCCGGGCACGGCTTCGGCAGTGTGTGCTGGGCAAATCTGGCACCACCCAGATTTCATGTGCCTTCTCAGTAAAAGGTCCACATGTACAAATGAGGATTTATGGGACCCACTGCAACTTAATGTACTCTGTCAGATTACTGGCTACGCCTGGACAGTCCTGGCATTCTAGAACACTGTACATTCCGACTGTATCTGTGCCACATGGGGGGACCAAGAAACTATGAAAAAGGTCAATCTAAGGAGGCTCTGTTCTTTATTCACCATTTTCTCAGGTAAAGTGCCACCAGCATCTCCTAGTGTAGACCCCACAGTTTTCATCACCCAGAAATAGTTTGATTTTGCAAACTGCCAAAATTGTGAACACTAAAATGAGAAAAAGGTGACTCGATGTGGAAAACCTCTCTTCCGTGCAACGAAGGCGGCTGTTGCCATAGATACCAAGGGCCGAAACACAAAAACACGTTTTTGAGGGTTCCACCTATGTATCCACCTCACTGTTGCTTTTAGTAAGAACCTGCTGACAAATCACGCATTCCTCGGATCTCTCCCAGTACATGTCATTTTAACTTACTGGAGTTCTCTGTTAGAGTGTTGGTCCCAGCTGGCTGGGTGCTCACATTTTGTATTTCTCAGCTAGGGCACTTGGTCTAGCACAGAGCATTGGGGTATCTGTGGCCAACGGCCAGCACCCACCAGCTGCTTCGTGGCCTTCCCGAGGCTCTACCTACTTGTGTGTGCGTGACCGCCTCCTGCAAATCAAGGAACACGGGAAGGTATTATTCAGGAGTGACAGGAAAGGTGGTCAACTTTCCTGGATTGAGGTCGATAGGGATGCCATAACCCTTCAGACGATTTAGCTGGGGAATATATCAGAGCCACTTTAAAACAACAACAGTAGCAAAGCCAGCCTGGCTCATTTTCCTATGGGAAAATATATACTAGGGTACATGACTAAATGCATCAACTTGACTTTCAACTCTCTGAACTAAAGGACAAAACCATAGAGCAGAAAATCTAAAAATCTGTTTAGTTGTGGAATTCATTTTTTTTTTCCTTCCAAGTATAACCTGCTTTGAAAATTATGTTGTGGTTAAACTAATATTAGGATGGTTTACATTTCTTGAGAACACATCAACTGGGTGAAAAGAAGGTGATCAGAAGAGAGGTATGAGAAGGTGGGAGATGATTAAAAACGCTAAACAAACCAAAAAACACCACCACCACCACCAAAAAAATCAAAACTAAACCATGCAACTGGTACCCCAATACCTAAATGTCAATGACCCCAGGTCGGCAGCCATTATTCACATTAATCCCGGACGGTTAGCTACTGCACAGGCAATCGCAAAAAGGCAAGGCATGGAGATGTGGGGCAGTGAGCTGCGGTGAAGCAGCAGAGAACAGTTGTCTCAGGGCCCACACTCTATCCTTGCACCAGTACATGGCGAGTCCACTGGTGACGTGTTTCTCGGTGACATCCGTCATGTCGCTTGCTCTAAGGCTCTGCTGGGCAGTGGAGCAGTGGCCAGGATTCTTTAAGAATCCGGCCGGGAACTGGCTTTTATGTTTTCGCCTAAGAACATCATTATCTCACAGACCCCTCCTACCACAGTCACCATGGCAGTCCGACCCCAGACAAGGGACCTCAGTGCAGGCC
The DNA here is from genome assembly GCF_011800145.1 of Mirounga leonina. Taxonomy (NCBI): domain Eukaryota; kingdom Metazoa; phylum Chordata; class Mammalia; order Carnivora; family Phocidae; genus Mirounga; species Mirounga leonina. The sequence goes on from NW_023270453.1 coordinate 10,868,407, forward strand.
CTTCTTTGGGAAGGCAGGGTATTTATGACGTAGGGTCTCCACATGCCTCAGGAAATACAGTTGCCTGAACGGTGGTGCAGGTTTTTAAAAATCTACACTAACAGTCACAGCTAAGAATAAAGAGAAAGTTGAAATAATGAAGAATTTAGATTTTCATATATCTCATTTTTAACGATCTCTTACTTATAAATGGAAACAAACCTTTGTTCTACAAGAGTATCTTTAAAGCTGTGTCCCTTTTAAAGTTCACAACTTTACAAAGTGAAAACATTCTATTCTTATAGAACACCATATTTAAAATACTCAGACAAGAACAGTTTGGAAATGTGGGGTGAGGATAAAGAAGGGAAAGAAATTTGTACAGACTTCCTCAGCAGTACTTCCCTATTCTAGCCTCTTATGCCATACTCCCAACAGGTGTGAAAGAGAATAAATATCATCATGGTGCAGAGTTTGCTTGAAAGCCATTTCTACTAAGGAGAAGAGACCAAAGGAAGAAAGGAAAAGACAAGCTCTCCCTCTTTGGACTGGTTCATTAACTGTTCTAGAATTAGCTTGAATTTATTCTTAGCATTCATTTCCTGAGACTCACTTTGCCTCATTGGCAGAGAAGCAAGACCATCAGTCACGTACTTACTTCCTCAGAAGACCCCCGATTCAACACAGACCCAGCCGATCCTGATGGTGCGTTTCATCCTTACCCTGGAAACTTTCGCCTATGAAGAGTCCAGCTAACCAGCCACAGGGCGTGGGGACGCCCAGATACCTGGGACATGCCTGGGAAGACCATCGACTGACCCCTTCCGCTAGGGAGCAGTTAATGTGTAGGGGACGGCCCCTGCTGACTTGGGAGAGCGGGTTCCTGCCAGGTTTCTGAGGGCAGCAACTACTAGGTAACTGCGTAGAAGCACGCAGTGGGTGAGAAACAAGTCTGAGGAGGGAAATTAAAAGACTGATGAAAAATTACAGCATAAAAGAAGTACGAGCCTGGGGAGGACAGGAGAGAAGACTCAAACCAATGGCTTAGTCGTGTTAGGTTTTCTAAAGGAGAAAAACGAACCCCACCCCATGAAGGGCAGAAGTAAATAACGGCTTTCTCCTAGGACGCTGGCTCCGTCGAGTTTCTCGGAGGCCGGCCGTACGGGCGCCTCGGCCGTCCGGGCCCGGGCGAGCACCTACCTTCCTTCTGGCTGCCCGCGGCGCTCTGCTGTTGCAGCAAGCTCTGGCTGTACAGAGTGGGCAGTGCCGCGGCCGCGTACTGCTGAATCCCTGAGTAGGCCTGCGTGAGGGCGTCCATGGTGCCCGCCGTGCCATTCGTCAAGCCCGTGGCGCCAAGTCCTCCATTCAGAGCCGCCATACCTGAGAGCATTTGAGCAACTTTACAAAAAACCCAACAATAGAGAAGAGAAATAGCACTTTTCATTAGTGCTTTCCAAAGGAAGTTAGAGAATCATTTGACACAAGTAACAGCAAGTGCATGCAGCTAGCACAGCGATGAACCCGACATGGAAGTGAACACGGAACATGAGGCAGCACGTTGTCACAACGGGGAACACACAACAGAACCCACGAAACCCGCTGAGCAATGATGCCGTCACTCCCTAAGGCCAGTGAGCAGACTTCACGGAGGCACGAAGTGAGACAGGACGTTGCAATTCCATGCACGGTGCTACTGGCAAGTACTGGTATCGTTTTGAAATGAGAGCCTTTTCCTCTGTAGAGCCCAGAAGCATGTAAGAAAACGTGAGTGACGGGCTTTAACAGCTGTGCACTTAAATCCATTTCCTGGGCGCTCTGAGGAGCATGGGATGGCTCAAGGGTTTGCGGAGAAAGGGATAAAACTTGTCTCCATCAGCGGGCTGATGAGATGGTCCCGGAGGCCAGCTCTGTCCCCAGGGAACCTGTGTGCGGCCCCCTGAAACAGCTCAGGGATGTCGTCAGGGACAGGCCCTTAGGAAGACTCGTCTAGCTGATTAAGAATGAAAGCCCAGCAAAAATGGGGACCCTTAATCTAACTGTAGAGAACTGAGGCTGCTTCCTCAGTGGGAAAGGCTCCAAACAGAATGGGGCCAACTTAAGCAGCAGACACACACGCAGATATGAATCCGGGTCACGGGAGCGTGCACCCCTGAAAGCGCTCCATGTCGTGTTTTCCCGTTAACTGAAGTGATACCCGTGTCTGTAAGCTGGTTCTTGGCTATTCACGGATGGGAACTGGATGCTGGCCAGCGCTTGAGTTTTTTTTGTATCTTGGCTGCTCTTTTGCTCTGTTATGGTTGCTGACTGTGCCACATTTTCCCCGAGTACTGAGTCAAAACAAGCAACACTTTATAGAGTGCTAACTTTCGTATGAACTCAGGAAATGGAAGAGGTGACATCATAATAGCCTTTAGTTGCCTTTATGATTAAAACATTTAAAAAAGATTTGTTTTCTGGGAAGAACTTACTGAAAACATTAATGAAACTCTTGAATGGATTAGGACTATTGATTAGGGCTATTGAAATAGCAAAGATGACTAACTGAAAAACAAATTGGCAAGAAGTCTAATGAGGACAGAGGACCAGATAAAGATGCTTAAGAAATGATACAGAGGAATCCAATACCAGAATCACATCAACACCCACCAGTGTTCTTGCGTGCCATCCACAGAAGATGGAGCAGGTGGGGAGTGTTCTACGTACTCTCAGCATGCCTCGGTTACTCTGACAACTTCATCTCATCTCTTAGGTGAAAAGGACTACACACAAGATATGAATTAGACCATGGCTTAACAGCAGAGGAAATGCATAGTGCCTCAAGTCTGGTATTCTTCCAGGGGGGCTTGAGGGGACAGAAGTGGGCACAGGGTGAAGTCACCAAGTACAGTCTCCTCAGTACAGACACCGCACGGGGGGTGGGGGTGAGGAGCCTCTGAAGGACAGAAGAATGGAATAAGCCTCCTGAAAAAGGAAATCCCTGCGGGTGGATCTAGCAAATACAAACGAAGCTAAGAAGGTGCCGGCCAGCAGAGGTCCTGTGGACTCTGCTTTAAGTTTCTTACTGAGAAGCATTCTATGCTCTAATTTTTTTTGGTCAAATAAATGCTGTTAAAGAGCTTGGAACTAGTGTGTCCTCCGAATTAAACAGTCCCTCAGACAGCAGCTGATCCCATTTACCCGACTCAGGCCTCTCTCCTCCTCCGTCCCTGGTATTCGTAGGGCTGCTGAAGGCTGGGGAGTAACTTCACTTTTCTCCTTTCGGTCTTATTTTATCCTCACCTCCCAATATTTGTGTGAATGCAAAGAAACAGCAATGGTTCTTTTCTAGAAGGTGAGAGGAGGGTGTAAAATAACTCCGGAGGAGCTGGGCACAGTTCAGTGCTGTTTGTTTCATTTCCGTCAGGCTGCGACTAGGTGCTAGGGACACAGACGATCACGCCGTGGGGCTCAGCCCTCTAGAAAGCCGGATCCCTGGGTGGGAAGGAATTCTAGCAGGGGAGTGAGGGGTGACTTGCCACTCTACTTCTACCCCGAGGCAGGAGAGTCTAGGTGTGCATCGTGGCGAACGGGGCTGCTCGGAGCTCTGCTGCTGTCACCGGAACGGTAGAGCCCTGCATCTCTGGTGCCTTGTCGGCTAAGGGCCTGGCGGTTCGCAGCCAGTGGGCCTCCCTGTGCGTCGTAGCTTCCCCAGAGGCCGGACACACGGTGGGTGTTTCACTGCAGGGCTCACTGTGGCCCTGGACTCCCTTCCTCTCTGGTACATGTCTCCCTTTTTTTTTTAATCATCCAGGTCAGGTGAATTTTCTTCTCTTTCCACCTTTCTGCCATTTTTTTTTTTTCCTCTTGAAACACAGAAGCAGAATGAACTTCAGTGCTCCTGAAAGACGGGATGGGTTTTAGGACTAGAGTCATCGTGAGGCCTGCAGCCCTACCAAGTGACATTCCAGCACATCGTCACTCTGTTCCTGCCTACACTTCACGGTCCTTGGCCGTGTTTTTGGACTACATCTCAGGGCAAATCTGCTTTCTGAAGGGCTCTGCTTACTTCAAGTGATGCCACACGTGCGGGAGGTAGTTGTAGCTGGCTTGACCTGCCTGAAGCGAGGCTGGAAATGGTATTGGAGGCACCAATGGGTGCCGATGCGGAAGAGGGGACTGGTAAGGGCTCTCCAGCCCGGGCCTTTCCTCCTCCATGGTATAACCATCCTTTTGAGCAAAAAATAAGGGTACAAATTCTGGCAGGTGCATTGAGAATATTAAAAACCAAACTATCCTGGAGGTTCTGGGGGATGTGTTTGCCAAAGCCAAGGTAGAATAAGGTAATTGATTACCTGGCAGAATTTGAAAGACCATCAAAGGAAGATTTATATTAAATAATTATTATATCAAAGATAACACTTGTCAATTCAGCTGCTGGTATCTGATTACATGCACTAACTTTGGACAGTGTTTACAGAGGTTTGAAGAAAGTTAAGTTGAATAAATGTCTCACCTTAAAAGAATGGGAATTTTCTTTAAAAAAGCCAAATGGATCAATCATTTCATCCCATTAAATCTAAATTCCCATGCATGCTGTTTGGACAAGGAACAAAATGACAGATGTGCCAATCTCAACAAGGGAGGATCTTTGCACACGGTCTGTGGACAGTCAGTACATATCCTGACTACTGAATCATAAGGAAAATACATTTGTAGTACTCTACTGTATTAACTGAAAAAAAATATGCATATCAGTGAGCCCGCACAGTTCAAACCTATGTTGTTCAAGGGTCAACTGTATTTCCATAAACACTATTCACCAGGCACTTGTGCTTGGTTATATTCTGACAAATCCTAATTTTAAGCACTATATGGTAAGCCATTTGGAAGAATGGTGTGATCTGAACAAGGAAAAAAAAAGTATGTCACTTGACCTACGTTAAAACACCTACACAAAGTCAGATACGGACTCTTGGGTGGATATATCTGCAAAAATATTTTGTTTTAGTTCAGATGTACAAAACACATCTTATGTACAAAACATGTCTTGAGAACACTCAAATAATCCAAAACTGAAAGCTCTGTTAGTCAATCACCACCCACATTCCTTACCTCTGATCTTGGCAACTTTTGCTTTTAGCTTTAGGCTTCTACTCTACTTTTTTTAAGCCCCTCCATTCATGAATGTATAAGGGAAGAAAAGGGCTATCAAATTTGAGCAGTTCAATTCAGCTACTTGTCTTCTAACCAAAACTTTATTTTGGGAGGAGAGGGGCCCTGTGGCAGTGAAGAGGGTAACATTTTTACAAAGATGAGTTAATTGGGAATTAAGGGGATTCCATCTACCTACATTCTTCCTGGCTCCTTTGTCCATGGGAAAGAGACGGCTCTCTTTGGACAACCGGAGAATTCTTTCAGTAGCAAGTCATTGTTCCTGGGATGGAGTAAGGTAGGAAACAGCAGTGATATGGAAGCTGTGGCCACCTTTTTAAAAAGCTGCCTCTATTCCAGTAACGTCTTTTGAGTACCTTCTTTGAGAGTTATTCAGTAGGATGGGCAGCACGATCACATTCAGGCAGGGTGGTCTGAAAGAGGACACTCTATGTATTTCGGTTTCCTCTTAGTATTTGAGAAAAGGAACAAATACCAGCTCCAAGCCAGTGTTGGGATTGTTAAATAGCTCTGTGCTAGTAACATTTACCAAATCAGAAGGAATGTAGTTTTGTTTGTGATTTTTGTAAATGAGCAATTAAACATTTTCCTGGTTCACACCGTCTGGTAGGGGCTGTTTGAAACGAGACACCTTCTCAATTCCCCGTCAACTATCCATATTTGTTGTGCCCCAATTGCAAAAAATTTAGAGAACAAAACATTTTAAGCCCGTTGTCCTTGCCAGAAGCAAAATTTGTGACACAGAGCCCACACAAGGACTAGTCCTAGTTTCTTGGCCTTTCAACAGAGCCCCTCTCTAGTCCCTCATGGCACTGATGGGAAAACACCAGCAAAGCACGAGAGACTGGGATGGAGAGAGACAGGACCACACAGACGGGAGGACGGCACACAAGCAGTCATGAGCACGTGCTGAGGAGGACAGCCATTCCCACTGGCCTGTTACTTTGCAGACCAAGGACAGGACAGGCAGGCGATCAAATCAAAGTCCTTGTTTTAGGGGAACTAGGTCCTGGGGCAAGAGAAGCAGCATGAAGGGATGTGTGCAAACACACTTGTCTGCAACCGAGGGGAAGGAAGTGGGTTGGAGCGTCTGCAGAACAAGGTCAGAAACAGGAGTCAAGGCAATGACGGCTCCTCCTGGGCCGTTGGGAAGTGGGGAGCTGGAGGCAGTTTTACTGGAATAAAACATTCCGTTGTCACATGGTTACCACTTCGTGTACTGTTTGCTAATCAAGTCTATCCTATCTGGAAGGAATAATCTTTTTCTTTTCTTTTTGGCCTACAGTAAAACTCAGTCCCAGTTTTCATTTTTCTCAGCCATTTTTCTCTAAATAAAAGTGTTTAATAAAACTTGAAAATTTGATAAGTTCTAGATTCCTTTTTATCAAACTACAAGGCATTCTTTTTGAGATTTTAAAGTACAGAACGATTGGGATTTTTTTGCTTTAAAAAAATTGTATCATCTGATCATCCCTTAAAGACTGTTCACTTCTTGGATCATGGCTGAAACCAACTTGCCAAGGACCCCTTTCTGAAAGCTGAAAGTGGGCAGGCGTTGGGTTGCCCAGGCTGCATGGTAGGTCACTGGGCCCCCAAATCAGAATCTCTTCGGGCTCTCCTGGGTTGGGCTACTCTCGACTCAGGACTGAATTGAGGGAAAAGCAAATGAGGTGTCCCCCTCTGTGGGCGGAGGATCACTTTCCCCCAGTGTAGAGGCCAATGCCAAGCACAAGGCTAAAATAGGACTTGTTCTCTGTCTGGGGACTATCTCCAACCCCCCCAACCCCCCCTCCAGCCAAAGATCCAAAATGGCAGAAATCGGCAAGCTGTGTAGGACAGAACCTGGAGTTCCTCAGTGAGTCCCTAGGTTTCAGGCTGAAAGGATTCTGTAAGCCGGCTGCCCGACTCTGCCTTAGCCTGCCAAGGTAACATGCGCCTCTTCAGAGATGAAGATGCTGGGGGGGGGCGGGGGAGTCCTGTCTGTGGGTGCTTACAGATCCCGTACCGCGGCCGGTGGGGCTCTGCACTCCGCTCTATTTCCTTTTTTCCAAGGCCTCGTTTTTCCTTCTCTATATATGTCATGACTCTTTAGAGCAAGAGGACACCCGGAAGATCATCTAATCCAGAACTTTCCATTTTCAAATGGGACTCTGAAGCCTGAGGTGGGCGGGCCAGCATTTGCTCAGGACTTTTGCAGGTTGGGAACTGGACCCATGCGTCCTGACTTCTAGTCCCATTTTTCTATTAAAACACACTGCCTCTCAGAAGAAGAGACCCCAGCCAAACCCAAACCACCCCCGTGTGAAACCTGTAGCTATCCGTGCGCCACAGGAACCTAGGGATGGATGCACATTCTGCATATTAGAAGAGACTGGGGGTGGTGGGGTTGGGTGGTCTTGGAGGCAGAGTGAGCGTAGACAGCATTTGCCTAGCACGGCATGTGCTCCTCCATCCCAAGCTGTAGTTCTCCCTGTTCCCTCTCCTTTGCAGGTCGTTACTGGGGGAGAATTTGGGGGGAGGCTGTCCACCAGAGCAGCAAATACTCACTGTTTAGGGTACCTGCTAGTGCGTTAATATTATTCAGCCCAACAGTGGCTCCCGCCAGTCCTTGCAGCGTCCCAAGGGAGGTCAGAGAATTCATGGCTGCACCAGCAGTGGAGTTGGGGGTTGAAGCAGCCACTGAAACACAAAACAGGACAGGAAGACGGGGAGAGAAAGCACCAGATGAGTGAAAGCCAACCGGCCCCGGAAAGTACTCGTCTTCCCACAACGGATGGAGTAGGGGCCGCTCAGGCACCAGGACCCCGGAGCCGCTTCCCTCCAGGCTGGGGCCTTATCCAGGTTCACCAGGGACCAGCACCCGGACCAGGGCGGGGGGGGGGGGGGGGGCGCGCAGTTCTTGGCTTTCTCAGTTTCTGCTTCAGACTCTGCATTTTCTTTTCTCAACGAAATTTTGAAAAAAAGAAATCCTCCATCTTCCTGAATTTGACTAAAGACTTCAGGGCCCAGGTGGTGGTGATAACAGAGTGAGGAGGGGTACGAGATAAAACCATTCTGTTCCAAACTCTCTCTTAACTACCCCCCCCCACCCCGCCTTTTAGGTAACAGGTTTATTGGGATGTCATTCACATACCGTAAAATTTATCCCTTTAAAGTATACAATTCAGTGGGTTTTAGTCTATCTGCAGAGTTACACAGCTAGCACCACCATCTAACAGAATATTTTTCTTACCCCAAACAAACCCATCCCCATTAGCACGCATTCCCCGTTCTCCCCTCTCCACAACACCCGCCCCCCACTGGCACCCACCCCTCTACTTCTGGTCTCTATGGGTTTGCTTCGCCTGGGTATTTCATATAACTGGAATCATACGAATTGTGATCTTTTGTGACTGCTTTCCTTCACTTAGCAAAATGTTCTCAAGGTCCATCCACGTGGCACAAGTCAGTACTTCATCCCTCTCTAACTGCCGAGTAATAAATACTCCGCTGTACGGAAACACTATATTCTGTTTATCCATCCATCAGTTGGGGACATTTTGATCGTGTTGACTTTTGCGCTAGTATGAATAATGATGCTCTGAACATCTGTATACAGCTTTCCTGTAGCCAGATGTTTTCATTTCTCTTGAGTGTATATGTATGTGTGTGTGTGTGTATATATATACACACACACACATACCCAGGAGTGGGATTGCGGGGTCATATGATAAATTTATGCTTAACGTTTTGAGGAACTGCCAGACTGTTCTCCAGAGCAACTGCACTCCCTATCCCTTTTACACTTACAGTGGCTTCTGTAAATAATATTTCAAGTATCTTACATTTGTATACAGTTGTATAGCTTTACACTCCGCTGACTTTTTCCACGTACATCACTTCCCTTTATCCTGGTGACGGAGGGTAAAAGCTAAACTGAACTCCAACCAGTGCTAAAAGAAGCATCTGGTCCATTTCTAGCTGTGAAATCGAGGATGGCCAGGAACTTTATCCATCCTTCTGGAATGTTCCTGCTCAGCTGGAGCTCATCCTTGTTCTGCGTTCAGAAGCCACATACCGAGCATTGCTTGAAATGCACCTTGCTTGGGATCCCTTCTGGATGAGGTCAGATCAAATGCCCAAAAAATGAATTCCCCACCTTGTCACATTTCTGTCCACACATGGCATTAGCTTTCGACATCTCATAATGTGTATGTGCTTTCTTTCTCTTTTTAAAAGAAAATTATATATAATCCAGTGTTTTTCATCCTTTGTATTAGGAAACTTTTCAAATACACACACAAGAGACAATAACATGACAAACTCCTGTAAACTCGGGTCCACATTCTAGAATATCTGAGAAGCAACTTACTCTATTTTAAGGCATAAATTCACACCTTATGTCACCTCACCTCTATATACTTCAGTATGCAACTCTAAAAATTGTGGATGTTGTCTTTAAAATCACAAAACCATTATTACACCTCACAAAAAGAACAATGGTTCCTTGGCTTCATTATGTGATAATATCTTCAGGATTTTTTCACCTGTGTACATGGATAAGATGGGCATTTATTTTCTCTTCTTGTGCTGTCTTTAGTTTTGCTAATTAACTTCTGCTAACCTCATAAACTGACTCAGTGCCTTTATTTTTGCATTTTCTGAAAGAAATTATATAAGTTTGAAATTACCCGTAACTTAAATGTTTGGGAGAATATGCCAGTAAAAATGATACGGACTTTGTATTTCTTCATGGGATGATTTTAAAATACAGATTATATTTCTTTAATAAACAGGATTGTTCAACTTTTTTCTTCTCTACCTAGTTTTATTAAGTCAGTGCTTTCTAGGAGCTTGTATATTTAAGTTATCAGATTTATATTGGCACAAAATTATTCATATTATGCTCTTAATAAAATTTTAACGTTTACATTTAAGTCCTATTTTTTTTTTTTTTTTTGTCTGCCTGAGCTGTCCGTTACTGAGAGAAGCATGTGAAAATCTCCCACTATGTTAATACCAGTTTCTCCAGGTCAATATGGAAATTTTTTGGAATACACCTTGAAGCTTTCTTGCTACTTGCATAGATGTTTGTAAATTATTCTATCTTCTGGTACAATAAACTTTTCGTGGTGATCTTCTTATTTCTACTTTTACCTTGAAATCTGTTCTGTATGATGTTTAAAAAAAAATAAAGCACCAGATTTTTTGGTTATTTGAATGGTGTCTCTTTTGCTATTATTTTGCTTTTTTGTCTGTTTGTATTTCACCTCTATCTCTTAGAATCAATATATACACAGGTTTTAAAAACTATAGCCTAACAATTTAACAGTCTTTTACTAGAAATGTAAAATTTGTGCTATATGTCCTGCCTATAATTTTTCTTCTTCTTGCCTTCCTTTAGGACTATTACTACTCTTTTCACATTCCATTTTCCCCTCCACTACTCTGAAGGGAATGTATACTATTTCTATTCTTTTATATACTACTATAACAATTTTAACAGTTAAACGTAACTTATGAAAATCAAAGGTAATCATTACCTTTATTCCTTTGCCAGAACATTTGCCAGAATGTCTTTCCATTTGTGTATGTTTTTAGGACAATGTCTAGAGATTTTAAGTGGTTGACTTTTATAATTTTCACCAGTTATGGTGGTTTCACCGGAGAAACGGTTCACAGATGTGCTCATATTATTGTTCTAGAAGTACTTCCCTGGTGTCACCTAAAACTGTGTGAAAATTCTTCAGGCTTTTATTCCTGGTTTAGAATCAGAACGTGCATAGTTTTTACCCCTTACTCCCTGGCACAGCAGTCTGGTGAGGGCTGTCACATGTAGACTGAGGCAAGATTTAAATGTATTTGTCCATGGGAAACAGTCCAGCTAGGGGACTTCTGTTTCCGGTAATTAGGTGGTCTAGGTTACCAGGGAGACTCTTAGTAGAAAAAAAGAATTAAAAAAACTAAAATGCTTAAGAAGATATTTTTAAAAATACTGTTAATCGCATCAGTAACTGGAAACTTAGTAAGGAGCACTTAGAAATCAAGGACTCAAGTGAAAAGGGGGAACCCAGAGAAGTCATAGTGCATTGAAGGCAGCTTTCTCCTTAAGGGCATTTGGTGAACCATATAAATTTTGGCTTTAGCCAAAGCATCCCAGTGCCTAAGAAATACCAGAAAGTCTAGGGCTTATCTGAGGTATAGCATCTGACAGGACACCACCCCCACATAAGTCTGGAACCCCAAAAGGCTAAACAATCTAAGGATCAACAAAGAATACTCCCTCTTTGCCCACTATAGGGAAAACTGCTTGTTTCAAAACTTAGTCCTGAGGCTGAGGAGGATGAGGGCAATTTCTCTGATAATGTTTAACAATAATCAAGCCCTCATGTGAGTTTGCAGCCCAACTTTATTTAATCTGAGTGGTCAAAAACTCACATGTCTAGAACTTAGAGTGATCCCAGGCCTGTACTTCTAGCATCTTCAGAATCAAATATAAGTCATCCTTGAAAGGACCTATTTTCACCCCCAAAGAATTCCCAGAAATAAAGTCTGAGATAGTTAAGTTGACAGTAAAAAAAAAAAAAACCCACAAAATATACAAGTAAACCAAGTACCAAGAATAAGCAGCAGCAGAAACAGAGTTAGACACCATATTTCGATCTACCAAGATTTCAGATATTGGACTTGTTAGCACACAACAGAAAGGAAGTGCGTTTAAGATGTTGGCAGAAATTTAAAAAACTTTGAGAAGTGAAAAAAGCATGTGATTATAAAAAATGACCAAGCACACTGATAACTAAATGAAAATCCTAGAGGGGCGCCTGGGTCGCTCAGTCGGTTAAGTGTCCGACTCTTGGTTTCAGCTCAGGTTATGATCTCAGGGTCGTGACATCAAGCCCCAGGTCAGGCTTAGTGCAGAGTCTGCTTGAGATTCTCTCCCTCCTGCTCATGTTCTCTAAAATAAAATCTTAAAAAAAATCCTAGAAATGAAAAATATAATAATCAAAATACAAAATTCATTGGGTACATAGGTTTAACAGTATATTAGATACAGTAAAAGAGAGAATTTAGGGAGCTGGAAGACAGATTTGAGGAGTTATATATAACAGAAATTGAGGAAACATGAGATGTTGAAATGCTGCAGAACAGATCTAACATGGCTAGATGAAGTTCAGGAGGAAAAGAGAGAATGGGGAGAAGGCAGTATGAGAAGAGTTAATGACTGAGAATTTTCCAAAACTGTAAGATGCCCTGCCCCCTCTCCAAAATCCATACATTCAGGAATTCCAATGAATTCCAATCAGGAAAAAGAAAAATACATAATTAGATGCACTACAGCAAAAAAAACATAAAGCAAACAAACAAAAATGCAGAACACCAAAGACAAGGAGAAGATCTTAAAAACAACTAGAGAGAAAAAAAATGCCTTCAATAAGACATTGAAGTGACAATTAGATACCTCAGTACCTGGCATCTCAACACTAGTAATGGAAGACAGATTAGGAAAAGGTGCTGAGATAAACTGTCAACTTAGAATATCCAACAAAAATACACTTCACAAATTAGGACAAAATAAAGAAGTGATTGTCACATAAAAGCTCAGACTTTTTTTTTTTTTTTTTTACCAATAGATCCTCACTAAATGAAGTTCTGATGGATATGCTTCAAACTAAAGGAGAACATTCCTAGATGAACAAAAACTGAAAGAATTTGTTGCTAGCAGTCCCTGTGTTATAAGAAATACTAAAGCAAGTTCTTCAGGCTGAAAGCAATATCCCGGACAATAATATAAATACACACGTACACACAACAATACCACCACCACCAATAAAGGTAATTATGTAGGTACTTAAGTATAATTGCACTTCTCTTTTCTTCTCTTAATTGACTGAAAAATCAACTGCTTAAAGCAGTGTGTACTAATTGTACTGTTGGGCCTCTAACATCTTAGAAGTATACTCCACAATAAAAGCACAAAGGAAGTGGGTGGGGGAGACAAAGATGCATTGCAGCAAAGGAAACTATACCAGATAGTAACCACAAAAAGAGGTGCAGAGAACTAGAGATGGTAAATAAGGAGGTTACAAACTCCATAGATACATACCTGCTCTCCTTCTTTATTTAAAGTACAAAAAGTAATAATAGTAACTATATGTTATATAGTATAAGATATATAGTTACCTAATATATTGTAACTATATATTAGGTAACTCTATGTTATACTATATAACTGTAACTATATATATATATACACACACACACACATATATATATATATTAGTAACATACATAGACACAATATGTATATAAATAGCACAAAAGGGGATGGAGTTGCAGATAGGAGGAATGTTTCCGTATCTCACTGGCATTCAGTTGGTATATATCTGAAGTAGATTCTGGTAGGACAGGGCACATGTGGTAAATCATAGAGCAACCACTAGGAAAAGAAACTTTAAAAAATATGGAGGAAAATCACTGAAGAAATTCAAATGTTATAACTAGAAAATATTCACTTGGTGCTATAAGCCATAAAGGAGAAACAAAAACAAAACAACTTGAGACACATGGAAAACAGGAAAACATCACACACAAATGTAACCTGATAAGAACATTAAATGTGAATAAACTAAACAATCCAATCAAAAGGCAGGGATTGTTAAATTGGATTAAAAACAAAAACAAAACAAAACACAAAACCTAGATCTGCCTATACTGTCTACGGCAGACACACTTTATTTTTTAAAAAATTTATTTATTTATTTATTTGACAGAGAGACATAGCGAGAGAGGGAGCACAAGCAGGGGGAGTGGGAGAGGGAAAAGCAGGCTTCCCGCGGAGCAGAGAGCCCGATGCGGGACTCGATCCCAGGACCCCAGGATCATGACCTGAGCCGAGGGCAGATGCTTAACGACTGAGCCACCCAGGTGCCCCGGTAGACACACTTTAGATTCAAAGGCACAAACAGGTTGAAAGGAAAAGGATGTGAAAATCTATCCCATTCACACAGTAGCCATGGGAGCTGGACTGGCGATAGTAACGTGAGACAGAAGAGTTCTGCAACAGTCTGAGAGAGAATGAAGACCTGGTCAATTGCCTGCATTGCAAAGGACTCTGATATACTTCCATGAAAATGTGCATCTCTGTCCTGATGAAATTTAGCTAATAAGAGCACTCCGGTGCCGGCATGTACGGACTGTCAGAAAACCCTTGTTCAGGACTCCGTTTTTCTCTACGCCCTCAGAGTCCTCATTCAGATCTAAGAGAAGGGAAAGGAATAGAAAGGAGCAGGATGAGGAGAGGAGATATTCCTCAAACAGCACAGGAAATGACTACGAAGCAGATGGGGACAAGGTTCGGAGGGGAGTAAACGGAGTAACCGGATCAGAATATCCTCGCACTCCTCTGAGCAACTCAAGCTTCTCTTGCCAGAAAGGCCCCCAGACTCAGTTGCTGTCCACACCAATGACGACGGATGGGTGCCAAAGCACTCAGGTCAGTAACCTGGAGAAAGCTGCCTGTCAGTAAGGGGCACCAGCACAGCCCTGGGAAGACTTAGGACACCCGTCAGCACGCTGCTGTGGGATATTCTCCGTAACGGGGGGAGACAAAACATAATACCTCAATCTCTGCAACTTAACATTTTTCAGACCTCGTTTATAACCCAGACCTCATTAGTCTCTAGTCCTTCCTGCCGCCCCTCTGGGCGGTCACCCTGCATCTCCTCTGTGGTGGCAGGACAGGGTCATGGGGGTTGGCTAGCATGGGCATCCCTGAGGAGGTCAGGAAGACGTTTCCGGCTGGGCCTCACAGATCCTGAAAAGCGAGGCTCTGGCTCTAAGTAACACATCATGACGATCTCCTTACCCCCTTTTACAGACAGAAAACCAGAGGCAAAATGGGGCTGTAGCTGAGACTGAGCGCTCGGGACCCAAATGGTTTCATCTCCACAAGCTTCTGTTTCATCATTTTTAAGTGGGGGGTAAAACAAAACAAAACAAAACACCCAACTTAAAAGGTTGTGAAGACTCAGTAAGGTGATCTACGTAATGAACTGGGCACAGCGTCTGGTACCATCTGGGGATTTTTAGACCGCCGTCGGTTACTGGGTACAGACCAGCTGAGGGGACGTGCCTATGTGGGATACGTCTCCTAAAATGAGGAGCAAGGAGGTAAGCTGTCTACAGAGCTTCAGTCACTGATGACCGGACAGGCACAGGGTGACCCCCTTCTTCCTCACAGCGAGTCACTGAGCAGAGTGTGTGCACAGGCCCCGAGCCCCTCTCCGTCCGGGCGGCCGCCCAGGGACCCCCCGCTTGCGCTCAGCTGCCAACACCCAGAGCGGCAGTGAGCACACATGTCCGGCACCCACTTCTGGCTGGAGCTTCACATGGCGGCAGGGGGCAAGGAGCCGGCCACCCCTCAGGCCCTGTGGGCGACCTGTCACAGCCCTCCCCTCTCTAAGATGGGCTCAAGGAAGGGTGGCAGAAAGCCTGGCAGAAGCCTGTCTTGATGATTCTCAATTACGATGGCGAGCAGCGAGCTGGAGGGCTCTGTAGACATGCACGCGCGGAGTGTGGGTATGGGGGACACAAGCGAGGAGGGGGGCTGGGAAATCCAGCAGGCCCGCTTTCTCACGGACGCTACAAAGAGGGCTCGTTAGGTCTTGGTTTGCTCTTCATTTAGAATCCCAGGAAGACTGGATACAGCGAAGTGGACCTGCTATTCTGTGGTGTGGGGCTCATGCTGGTAGAAGGCTGGGAGCGGTGGGGGGCTGGGGATCAAGCAGAACGGTAACACAAGTGAACTAAGTAACTTGCCTTCGAATGAAAAGACTCCCTGTGCTCCTTAGCTTCGGGCAGGACTCTGAAGATTCACCCCGAGTCTCCGCTGGAAAAGACATCTCAGCTGCATCTCTAGCCACCTTTAAGAGTCCTTTGAACTCTAGCAAATTGTCCACTTAAAGCAAGAAACCTCAAACTTGTCACACAGCCCATCTCAATCATGTGCTGTAAAACCAGATATTCAGCAGACACACAACAGAAAAAGAGACCCCAGACACGGAAGACAGACACATGAAATGCCCCCCGACCCTCATATTTTCCTATTTCTGTGTCGGCCGGCTGGCAAGATGCTGCCCTGGCTAACTGCATGCTGCCCACCTAAAATGCCCTTTGGTCTCCCCTGACAACGGTATCCTTTGCTTTCTCAATTAAACTGTTCATGACGGGTGCCAAAGGGACACTGGGGGGGGGGGGGCGTAAATACACAGGGGTCTTTGTTGTCCACGGCGCCTCTTTCAGGAGAAGGCTGCTCAGTGCACGACCAAGCCAAGCACAGCCCTTGCTCGCACACTGCAGACGTCACTTGTCACATGTCACATCGTAAGCCTGTTTTACTCCTGCTTAGAAGCCACGGATGAACCCAAAGAAGTCATGACTGGCCGGCTAGCGAGGAAATACAATGGCCACGCAACCAACAAAAGTCCTGCATTTATTACCTCGCGCGACAGCACAATTCTGGGCCTTCTATGAAGAAATGTGGGAGGGTGAGAGGGTTAGTGGCTAGGGGAGGGGGACGAGGCGGGAAGGGTGAGCACGTGCCCGCTTCCACCTGGTCACGGGATTGCTCTGCTCTTCTGAACAGGTTAATTCATTGTTGGGAAGACGCCATGCTCAGTTAATTCCCAGACACCTGTCGCAATCTAAGTGATAAGATGGGTTCTTTCTCCTTGGAACGGTGCTAGATCTTGGATCAACAATATATTGAGGAGAGTGTCTCCACCCAGGTCAGAGTTTCAGGTCACAGAAGGAGTGCCTAGATTGTTAGGTCCCTCGCCAGGCCAGAGTGAAAGAAGGAAGGAGGGAAAGAGAGAAAACAGTCCTAGACGAGCCAGAGGAATAACCAGCTGGCTCACCCACCCAGCCCAGAGATTTCTCTCCCTCAATCTCCATCAACAGTAACGGATAGAGCTGACTTCCACACATATTCCTTCATTTCAGGTTGGATCCTCTGAGACAACCCACGAACTAGACTGGGAGTCTCTTCTCCACCTTGAAGATGGGAAGCAGAGGGTCGGGGGCTGAGTGGATTTGCCCGGCGCACACAGCAAGAGGCGGTTCGCGATGGGGCCAGCTCTGTAGCTGTGTGGGCAAGTTCCCGGTGAGGAGGCCCTCGGGGTACCTAACAGCTCTAGGAGAGGGGCTATTTGGGAAACTTTCTCAAAGCAACCCAAAATACAAGCGAGTTGAATCTTACCTAATTTACAAAAAAAAATGTTTCATTTGGTTTCTTTTTATGTTTATTCCGGAGATAAATGCTTATTCTTCTTTTTCTGAGCTTTCTAGAGAGAAAAGGCCTTTTGCTTCACTTTCCAGGAAGACATCCCCCTCTCTCTGCTGTTTGGATAAACCGGATGTTCCCCCTTCCAGCCCCCACCAGCCTCGATCTCCCCAATGGGAGTCAGGTTGCCTAATGTAGCTGGAGAGACTAGAAAGGACCTGACATCCACGGGGCCGCTGAATTAAAACACAAGACATCAGCAGGTGCTTGATGAAGGCCTTCCTGTTCTCTCTTCCCTTTCTGTTCTAATTTCTACATTACTGGGAGGCCATTTAAGTTTATTTGGGTCCCAGGGCTATGTCTGGAGAGAGACAAGATTTACTACTATATGCTCTATGGTTCCCCCCAAAGATGTCTGTGTCCTAATTCCTGGCACCTGTGACCATGTTAGGTGACATGACCAAGAGGGATCACAAGCTGCTATTCAGCAGGCTTTCAGATGGGGTGATCACCTGCCTGGGTTCCTGCCAGTGGAAAAGCGATTGGAAAGCACTGGAAAGAGGGCGGTGTGAGAAGGACTTGCTCTGGAGATGGAAGAAGGGGCTGTTTGTCCAGGAGAAGTCTGTAGCCTCCAGAAGCTGGAAAAGCAGGTAAACGGATTCTTCCCTAGAGCTTCCAGAAAGGACCGAGCCATGGTGATACCCTGGTCCCAGCCCAGTGAGCATGTTCAACTTCTGACCTACAGTCGTAAGATAAGACCTCTGCATTGTTTCAAGCCACTAAGTTTCAGGCGGTGTGTCAGAGTGGCAACAGAACTCGAATACATTCTCCACTTCAGTTCCAGCAGGCCTCAAGCGAATCACGGCGGCAGCTCGCACGGAGGGCTGAGCATGTGTGGCCTTTGTTCTAAGCATTTACATGCAGCAGCTCATGTAACTGTTTACAGTTCTCCTACGAGGCAAAATTACCGGTGGAAGCGCACACCCAGCTATAGGTTGGAGAGGCAGGATTTAACCCAGCTCTCTGGCTCCAGAAAGTTAACATTATGCTGAGAACAACTTAAATTCCTATTTTGCATCTTGCATCGCTCTGTAGCTGCTGTTGAGATGGCTTTACAGAAGCAACGAGCTCGCAGTCATTGAGACTGACCCTTGATTTTGGGGCTCTGGCCCTTCCCTAATCTGTAAGACCTTGGGCAATCCCTCCACTTAGCTGAGGTTCAGGATGATCCTCAACATGGGAATAATGCGACCCACCCTGAGAAGTGACACATGATACTCCAAAGGTCAAATGAGGTGGCACTGATGTCTGACGCACAGTACATGACCGATAAACACCGCAGAGGCTCTGTCTCCGAAGGATGCGAATCCGGTCATCCTGTCCTCGGATTCACGTAGAGCCGACATTTCCCTGTCGAGGGGCAGGTGAAGGCACGGATGCCCACCGGCCCTGCAGCCTGGGTCCGTTGGCCTTGTCGTCAGGCATCTCAGGCCGTGTGCCCCACTCCGAGAGCAAGGAAGGGGGTGAGCAGGCCTGCCAGTCAAGCTGGGGAGACACATGGTGATGCAAAGGCAGAACTGAGCCCAGAGAGGAGACGAGGCGAAGAGCCGGTTTGGGGTGTTGGCGTCAGAAAGGTATTCTCTGTAGCTCAGGAGACCAAAATGAGGCTCACGGGGTGAAAGCCTCAAGGAGGCGGGTAGAGCGCAAAGGAGGGCAGTCTGCAATGGCAAGTGGCCGCAGACGCATGGCCCCCCCCCACCCTGTTTGTGGAATTAGGAAAGCAAAGGTGGTCAGGTGGTCCCGTTTCCGGGGGTTTGTGCGGACCCTGGGCCTGCGCTTGATGGCTCTGGAGCTCTGATAATCCAAGTTTGGAAAAGTTCTTACTGTTTCTGCTAGTGCTAAGCACAGGCTGGCTGCATCCCTTGGAGGGGAAAAAACCAGGACTCCAAGCAGGCAGAACTCGCCGGGTATAAGGCGGCACTTTGGTGAAGGTTCCTGTCTTCACGGCCCACAGGGTAACTGAGGGATGTGAAAACCCATGGCCTGTGTAGGCCCGCAGACTGACGGGGTCCACACCGACATAAGCCCAGTCAAGCTTAAGATGCAACGTAGCTTCTACCTTCTCCTTTCCTAGGAGAAGCAGCCGCCCCACAGAGCACAGCCGATTCAAATCCTCAATGACTCCATCACAGAGAAAATGACGAGAGAAAGACCAGACTTTGGGGGCGGAAACTCTCTGACCTGGGGCCCAGGGCTGCTGAGATGCTCTGAGAATTGTCCTGTCCATGGGAGGCAGGGACCACACTGTCCTTTGAGGGCGTGGTAACCATGCACACATTTAGCGGAGAAAAGTCACTTTTTAAACATGACAGTCGAGGACCTCCTACACCACAATCACCTGGAGGTGACCTCAGACTCCTGGAACCAAAATCTCGGGGTGCAGGGTGCAGGACCTGATTTAACCTGCCCTCCTGGGGTGGCTCTTGCTCACTGAAGTGTGAGAGTCACTGGTCTCAGAGGCGTCCAGGCGCTTCCATCAGACTGGGTGTGGAAAAGTCTGGGGCCTGAGAAGGTGAGAAGTTTTGGGGAGGTAAGGTTTGGCTTGTGATAAGAAGGGAACAGATGCTGGGAGGCAGGAAACCAGAAGTAAAAAATTTCCTAAGACTACTGAGTTATGGTTCTCTCTTCCATAAGAAAACAAAACCCCACCAGCAGATGAGCTTATTAGTGAGAAGTGGTGCCTGTCTTATTTCCTAGAGCCTACAAGAGTAATGGACAGATAACGGGCACCAAATATTTGACGAATGAATAAATGAAAATAATACTGAATGCTGAGGCAGGTACACTGAAGGCTGTGTCCAGTTTTTCTTAGGACAAAGCCAATTGAAGACCTTGATTAGCGCGGCCAAGGGGATGCCATTCGGCGTTACACTGTGCCTCACAGAGGGTCCCCAAGGCCACAGCTGGGCTGTCGGCTAAGTGAAAGACTCTCCTCTAACTGTTCTTGTTGCTCACAGGCCACAGAGAGTGTGGGCAAAGCCAGTTGTTACCCTGTCACCAAGACAGGCAGAGCTACCCTTCCATCCTCTGACATAAGTCTTTCGTAGAAGGAACCAGATGCTCGCTCTCCTTTTCCATGCTGGCACTCCTATGGGCCTCTTCGGTGGACGGGGGTGGGCACAGGGCCCAGGGCCAGGACCAGCCTGGAGAACCTGCCCCTCCCCTTAAACCGAGTCAGAGACACACAGGTAAATACCGGCTCCTTCTCCTTCTGTGCAGAAGGTGGGATGAAGGTCAAGAGTCCCAGTCTGGGGTGAGGTGGCTCCTAGCACCTTCCTTTTACAGGTTCCAGACCCAGAGAGAAACGTAGACAGATGGCCACGAGGGGCTTAGGAGTCTCTCCCACTTACCACTTCCCCATTTACCACGTACCTCCTACCCAAACGGGGCCCCGTCCTCCTTGTCTGCTATCCGTGTCTAGCTCCCATCGACCCCGAAAATGAGCGTGCTTCCCAGGAACCCAGTGCATCAGTTTTCCCACGTTTTCCCCTTGCCCTGGACAGCAAGAGATTCTGCTTTGAGCTACAACAAAACAACATGGACAGCAGCCGGCGAGAATCTGCCTTCAGCGCATTCATTAAACATTTCCACCCACGATCGGATGGCAAAAGCAAAGTGGCTTTGTGCTTTAGAGAATGAAATAACTGCAAACGGCAAACTGTCTACCTCGACCACACATACTGAGGACGCGGGAGCCCTCGGTCGCCCTTCTGCCCCAAACAAGCTTGGACGCCGTCTGTCGCCAGCTCAGGGGAGCCTGTGAGGAGGCAGGATAATTAGGCAATGACACGAGCACCGTCATTATTAGCTAATCACAACCCTGGGGCGTTAACAAAACACGGAGCCTCTCTTCTCCCAGGGGGCCAATTACACCACAGGAACCACGCCTCTTATTTTAATTTATTCCCTATGAGGTTTTTTGAGGGGTGGGGATAGAGGGAGGAGGGGAGGAGGCTGTTTGTGTCAGAAGGTGGGGTGCAAAGGTGTTCTGATGTCACTACTCGATGGTCTGTAACAGGCATGTCGTTGGTCCCACAAACATCTGTCCCCCATCGCTTCACCTCCCAAGGACAGTGGATGATGCGGCTTCGGGCGACACGGGGCCAGCCCGGTCCCCCCCAGGTCTCCGGGAGATGCGTGAGAGGAACTCTCATGTCTAGAGGACTGGCTGAAGCAAGCCCCTTGTCTGGACCCTGACGGCCTCCGAGGCCTTATTAGAAGGCAGCAGACACAGTGGAAGGTGACAAAGTGGTGCAGGCACGGAAGGAGCCCACGGTCTTCTTCCCTTTAATTTCTATTTCCACATGCGTGTTGGAGCTCTCACTAGCTGATACTCCGAGGAGAGACATTCGTCAGTTGTCAGCCAACCTGGAGACCTCCCCACCTTGCCTCGGTTCCAGTGTCCTCCCCAGTCCCATGAAGACAGACGCTTAAGAAGGAAGGCGTCAGGGGCACCTGGGTGGCCTGGTCGTTAAGTGTCTGCCTTCAGCTCAAGTCATGATCCCGGGGTCCTGGGATCGAGCCCCGCGTCGGGCTCCCTGCTTCTCCCTCTCCCACTCCCTGCTTGTGTTCCCTCTCTCGCTGTCTCTCTCTCCGTCAAATAAATAAAATCTTTAAAAAAAAAAAAAAAAGGAAGGCATCACTTGGGCCACAAGTGTGAAAAAGTCCCTTCATATAAACTCAGTGGACACGGATCTAACAAGACCAGAGCCAAGAGAAAACTGGACCTGTTTTCCCTTCTAGCGATATTCTGCTTGAGGATTTACCAAAATACAAGTATACACATGCCCTCAGATGGCCCCAGATGTTTGTTTTTCAGATGATGGTGAACACGAATTGAAAAAATTGTTGATTTCCTCACAAGGGCAAGAACATGTGAATGGAAAAATCCAGAACTGCAACTCCAGGTCCTCCGGAGTTCCTGCTTTTGCATGTTTTGAGGCATGGCAGGACGGACTGTCATCACATCTGCCACTCTCAGCCCGTGTTCCTTCAGCAAGTCATTTAACCCTGCAGCCTCCCGTGGGCTTCTCAGGATCACGAGCGAGGCACCCGGACAGATGATCCTCAGGACTCCTTGTAACCGCAGAACGTGCTGATCTGACCAGCTCTGTACTCCTGCGAGAAGGTGTGGGAAACGAGCCTCTGTGGGAAGCAGGTGCATGTTGGCGGGTCACTGAAAACCTGTCCGAATCTGGGTTGGGGAGGCCCAGGTACGGGGGGCAGTTTGCACAGAGGGACAAGGCACTCATTTCTGGGAGGCAGATCTTCCTTTGGATGAGAGGCCAAGGTCGGCCAGGGCCATGAGTTCAGCCAGCAGGGTCCTCGAGCGGGGAGCCGTGGGCCGCAGGTGCGCGTGAGCGGGGCGGCTGCCCTTGTGAACGGCCGCCAGCTCGCCCAGGGCCTCAGTGCCCGACTACGTGGCGGCCGCTCCGAGGACGTCCTGCCCCGTCATGGTTCCCTCACGCTCTCGAATCCACGGTGTGTTGGTTCTATAACCTCAAGTCCAATTTGAGGTGCTGTGGGAAGTTCACCGCCCACTTGTTCAGCTGAGCCCCAGAGTAGAGAAAAGGAAGGAATGGGTCTCCTCCTTGCATGTACGTTCTAATACTTTCAGAAGGGTGGGAAGACATTTTTTCGAGGGCAAAAGGTTCAGCGGAAAATATCCCTGGATCTTCTTCTAGTTTTAACCTAGTTTCCTGTTGTCAACAGAATTTTTTATCATCCCAAAATAATGAAATAATTTTTCCCATAAGATACTTAAATGTTGTCCTTTAAAAAAAGCGACAGTGTGCATTCTACGTACGTATTAACCTCAATATTTCCATAAAGGGGAACAATTCCACTTCACAACTGAGAAAGCTAAATAAAGATGAAATGACTTGCTCCAAATAAGTCTTTCAACTCTTGGTCAAGATGTCCACATACTCTAGAAAGAAAATGAAATTGTAACTCCTCTAGTACATTCTCCAGATTACCTATTTTTTTTAAACCTCTGCCCTGGGTATGAACTTTTTTGTCTCTAGCACTACATATTTAAGTTCTTAACCTAGACGTGATGGAAGTACCTCTCTGTTCTAAATTCCTTGCATCCTCACCAATCCTGACCTCTGTGTGCTCATGTCTCCTTGGGGAAGGAGGTGTTCCCTCTCTCAAGGCTCCACTGTCCCTGTCCACAGCGCCGACTCGGGGTTCATGCCCCATCACGCACATTGTTATGCACACACAGTGTGGGGGGAGAGCAAGGCGGGGCAGGGTCCCCTCTCCCAGCTCGTAACAGACCCCCACGCAAGGCCCCGGCGCCGCGGGACACCCACTGAGGAGGGTTTGACTCCATCCTGCCGACCACCTTCCGACTCAGCCCATCCTTTCCCCCCTCATTGGCCTCTTCCTATTCTCTTTCATTCTGGCTCCTCTTTTAGCTTAGAAACAAGTTCCAGTTTTCTTCATCATCATCTCCGTCCTGATCCTGATGCTTTTATAGACTTTTTTTTTTTTAAATCACTGCGTTTCATAACACTATCACATATCAGTATGTCATTCTTGTCTCTGGTCCCACATTCCTCGTGTCTCACTGCCTGCAGAGCTGTGACATCTACTCCACGGCAGTGACCGGCCACGCCAAGGGGGGACCGAGGGCCTAACCGCTTCTGTGTGCTCACCTCTGTCACCTTCCTGCTTGAAGCTCCTCTGCCCGGTCCCGAGACCCCGCTCCCAGCAAGTGGTTCCTCCCGTCCGTCCCACAAATAGTCATCAGCCAGCACGGCGTACCCAGTCTCCTCCTCAGCTATGTTCGGTGATTCTAACTCAATGGTATCATCCACCCCCACGCTGAGATCAGTCCACCTCACCTCCGTAGCTGATTTTCAACCCACTCCTCTGACTCTGAGCTCCATGACAAACTCAAAGGCCAGATACCCAACCGCTTGGTGGGTGCATTTGCACGAAAGGCCTTTTCACAGGTGCTTCAGCTCAATCGAATGCAAAATCGAATCACCATGGGCTCGAGCTTTCCCTCCTCCTGCCTTCCCTCTCTCTACTAACGAACACACCGTGACGCGGGTCCCCCACACCACACGCTTCTGTCCCCTTCAAGCCCTCCTCTCTGTCCTCACTCACATCCAGTCAGTGCTCAAGTCCCATGGCGCACTTCCTTGTGCTCAAAGTCCTTAGATGCTCTTCACCGTCCACCACAGAAAGTTCTGGCTCCTTAGCCACAGAGTTCAGGGCCCTCCCTGGTCATCACTTCCCATACTTCTCACGCTTGTGAACAAGGAGAGGTGTTTCCATTTGCTGGCCAAGTCCTTCTTCTGTAGTTTCTCACGTTTGACACATTTGCTAGAACTTCTATTCCTTCTTGACATCTCAAAATCCTACCCAGTCTTAAAATTTGGGCTCAAATGTCAGCTGTTCTATTGAAAATGTCCCCACCTCCTCAAGACAGAATCTGTCCTGTCACTGATACCTCGTACCTTACCTGACTTCCTGCTTTTCAACTAGATTGATCCGGGTGGTGCATTTTGCTTATTTTTTTTTTTTGCATGTGGCCACTGCATCTAGTTTATAGCGGTTCGTGGGATTAAACCATCTATGAACTAAAGGTTCCTACTTTGTTGCTTTCAAGTCTTAAAACATGGAACTTAGACCATAAACCTCTGGGAAGCTGTGACCGGCAACTTTTGTTGGCAAAAGCTGATTGCATTTCCCACCTGATATAAAATATAATTAAGCAATTAATACATGCTTTTTACCAGTGCTACCTGGTATCAGACAGCAACACGGGTAGTTTAGTGGGGAAGAGAATCTCGTTGTGTTGTACAGAAAATAAACCTCTGAGCTTGTACACACGTCAGCAAGGGATCTGATGTGGGTCTGCCACACAACGTGGGAGACTGTGCAGAACGTTATTTACAATGAATCACTAATACTGGGCCAGCACAGAACCCCAGAGCCGCTCCAAGCAAACATACAAAGAACGAGAGCCAATATCTGAAAACATTAAAAGGTGTACCCCAAACAAGGCAGGAACAAAGCACTGAGTGGTAAGGGGGAAGATAGCCCTAAGCACGCACACAGGACCCGTCTGCCCCCAGGGCGACGGGACAAGTAGGGCTCGGGGCACAGGTAGAATCGGCTTGCGTAAGTCCAAGCGTGGGCTCTGCAGAGAAGTGGTGATCCATAAGTATCTCTACCCCCCTCAGCCGGGCAGCTGTAGGAAGCTTTAAATTAGTTCAGGACTGTCCGGAGGTGGCAGTCTGCCCCACGTCAGGGGCACCTCACCAACCGCGACACCAGGATGACTTAGGGAATGAGCTGCCTTTCTGCAGATGTGGCCCAACGGACTTCTCATTTTCTTGAGGCTGAGTGAAAACATCAGGGAATTCCATATCTAAATGCCCAGTGCACCCAGAGCCGAGCGACACTCCCCTGGTTGGGAGGCATTTACATGTTGTTGTTTTTTGTCTGTTTTTAAACCCTAGAGGTAGGATGATCAATGCCAAATAAAGAAGCACTACTAGACAGACAGACAGATCACTCCCAGTTACTTTTTTCCCCCCAAATAAGTTTTGAATGCCTAAGAACTTTGGAAATCATTTGGTTTTTGTGAAATGCTTGGGTTGAGAAGCCACAGAGCAGAAGCCCATGTATACTTACTCTCTGGACTCCTACCACCTGCCACATCTACTCTAGGGGTGCACACCTTCTCAGGGCTCTTCGCTCTGTTAAAGGTGCAGAACAACAGGCAAAGCTTATGGAAGAGGGAGAAAGCTGAGGAAGAAAATTCCTCCCTTCCCCACTTGTCTAATTCACAAAATTTTAACAGAACGTAAACAAAGTGTTGGTTATGGTTTTTTAAAGGGTGTCAATGTTATATTTTATATTTCAAGGCTCACCAAATCATTTGACTATAGTGGACATTTGGCTTTTTGAGAAACTAATGCTAGAATATAAACTACGTAAGGGCGGGGGTTTTTGTCTGCACGGTCCACTGTGATGGGTTTCAAATGCCTAGAACAGTCGTGGGTGCGCAGGAGACATTCAGCAAATGTGTGTGGAACAGATGAAAAAATATACCCGAAAATTATAGTTACTATGGTGGCATTTTATTTATGGAGCTTTTACATTATGTTCAACTCCATTAACGTCAATGAAAATAAAGTGAGCCCTGTAATGTCAGGAACAAGTTAACACATGGAAACCTTCTAGAAAAAAAAAATGTTGAGAGTTGCACGAAGTGAGCCAAGAATGGGATTGTCCGTTCTCTTTCTGTAGCAATAGGGTGTAAAGCTGTTAGATTCAACCCCACAAATAAACAGCAAATTTTAACAACCCTCCTGACTAAAACACTTAAAAAGTGTAGCTAATGATGGGGAAAACTGACTGTTTCGAGACTTTTCTTTGGTAACAAGTAGTGAAAAAAGATGAGTGTCTGGAGGAAAATGGGAGGGTCAGGGACGCCGGTCAAGGCTGAGGACAGTGTCAGTAGGAACAGCCTGGGCAGCTGACTGGGCTCTTGCTTTCGCTGAGCGGTGCGGGCCGTGGAGGGCCACGTGGCCGAGCGAGGCACACGTGCTTCAGGTTGCTGCTGGAGGGTGATCTCTCGAAAGCCCGCACTCAAGTAGATGGTTCTTGACAAAATGAAATGCCTTTATTCGACTCTCATGCTTATATCGTGACATCAGGACGTTTTGAAAGCCAATCTTCGTATAGTGATGAGAATAAAAAAAAAGTTTATGTGATTTTGTACTAAAGGAAAGTGGTATGGTTCGTCCTTCAGGAACCTGTCAGACCCGAGTATTCGTCTGGAAGGTGTGGCTCCTGTGGGATTCCGGACGCACCGCGTCACGGGTCAAAGGTGGGTGTGGGGACCCTGTCACTCGTCACCATGGCAGAGCCGGCTTCCCCCTTAGAGATGGGTGCCGAACAAATGCTTTAAAACACCTGCATTACAACATCGTCATTTGGCTACGCGACTGAATTAAAAACCACCTGACAGTCTGTGATGAGCTGTTCCCAAAGCAGGGCGGATTACAAGTAAATAAACCGTTCCTACTTTGAAAGAACTTACTATCTAGACGGTGAGAGACAGGGCATGTGCTCAAACAACCGTCCTGCAGAAAAAGTACGTGAAGTGTTCTAGTACGAGTGTGAAGAATGTACCTGGGTGGCCCAGGAGGGTAGATGGCATTTCTAGAAGCCTCTTCCCTGCTTGACACTGAAGCTTTCCCTTTCATCTCCACCCACGAGGAACATCTAAGGGAGCTCAGGGTTAGAACTAGCGAAGTATTTATGCTAGAAATGTAATGTGGAAACACTTAATTTTTCCTGGAAGGCTTCTGGTGGAGGGGGCATTGGCAATGATTCCTAAAAGTCTTCAAGTATTAAAAGCAATTTTTATCAATTCCTAGAAAACATTCTTTTCCTGCAGCTTAATTTACGTCGTATAAGCTATACTTTTTATGATGTGCCTTAAGAACACCAAATTGACACCCATAGATTAATCTTCCCAAGCACTGACACTGCAGTAAATCAGCGATGTAGGAGATTTTCACAGGAGGAAACAGGGAAAGGCACATCCGGCCGAGAAGCCAGCAGGAATAAAGGCATAGAGGCCGACAGTGTGTTTGGGGAGGATGAAGAACGACCTGGTTTGGCTGGAGAGGTGCTGGTGGGGGGCGGGTGCTGGTAGGACAGTGTGGAGGAAGACCAGGGAGCACCCTGAATGCCATGCCAAGCGGCCTGTTTGACTCCAGGGCGCGCCGAACCACACAGAAAGTGTCTGATGGAGCCGTCTTGTTTTGCCAACAGTGGGCACAACGGACGGAGGGCCAGGGCGGACGTGGGGGCCGCTCTGACAGCACAAAGGGAAGACTAGAGCTTCGTCCACCTGGAGGGGGGAATACAGGACGTTCCAGAGAAGGAACCAGAACTGCCTGGATGCGTGGAGGATGAGACGCACAACCAACCTGGAGGCTGGTCTGAAGTGGCCGAGGAAAGCGGAGATGAGCCATGTCGTGGCGGCGCTGCTCTGTGGACCGAGTGATTCTCAGGCTCCTGGGGTTGGGGGATCCCTGGAGCGGCCTCGGGGGGACATGGCCTCTCCCAGGGCCCCCTGTGTGTCTGTCCCTCTCCCGGCTCTTCACACTCCACCCGGCGCTCCTGTCCCCCACGTGTGACAGCTGGGCGGCGGAGGTGCGGGGCCCAATCACACCCGTGACACGGGTTCCCGCAGGGTTTGCACGCAGATACACATGTGGGGGACAAACGCCTCTGGTCACGCTGAGAGCCTCTGGGGTGACCCTGAGGATAACTCCTCATGCAGCTGCCCTGGTGACAGGGGCATGTGACGCTGAAGGGAACCACTCACCGTTCCTTCTGACCTGAGGACCCCAGGAGGTGAGGATCACATGGAAACAACTCTAGGCTCCGTGAACCTTAAACAGCCCCCGAGGAGGGGCCACCATGTCCTCGGGACTGTGTCTGTCCCCGCCTTCAAGGAGGCAGGCCACCTCTTGAAGACAGAGAGGAAAAAATATTGCCTCGGATGTAAAGGGAGAACTATTTGAAAAGCCAACGGTGGGAATGGAAAAAAAAATCCTCCCTAACATTTTAAAATGCCTTATATACTATCAAAGGAAATTATCTATTATCCTGAAGTGTGCACTTGATTGAGTGTACTTGCGGAAGCATTTGGAGAATTTTAGAACATCTTAAAAAAAAACAGAAGGCAGTCAGTGGAATAACGGGGTACATGAACGCAGTATTATGTTTGAGACAGAAAATGCCAAAGACACGTGCCTGGGTGCTGAGAGTAATGCTCCCTTTCTCAAGCTCTCAAAATCACCCGGCAAAAACAACAAATCCACGAGCGGGGGAGAAGACCAACATTACCATCTTTCTTTAAGACCTCACTGCACACCTTGTAGACAATTTCTTCTTTATACCAACACAGAGACACATTCCTCAAAAGCAGGTTCAAAATTTGGAGAAGAAATGACCCAAGAATTAATTAACTAAATAGGAGAATGAAGTAAACAAAGGAAAAATTATCATATCAAAATAAAAGACAAGAAACACGATTAAATTAGGCTTCAAAAGACCCGTGAGAAGCCCATAAAAGGCGTAATATGCATTTACCTGGTTTTTATTCTTTCATGATTTAATTTCTAATTTTATTCACTACCATCTGATAATTGCATGAAACACTTATGCTAACCATGGGCAATTTAAACTATTTTAATTTTTATTTCAAGGCCACGAGACAAAGGAACCTATTTATTGCCTAAGGGGATTTTTTTTTTTAACAAAAATTAGCTTAATCTTTCATGTTTTAAAGCATAGATTGTTTAAAATCATTTATAATAATGCTGTAGGGAGACTGTGCCTGGGTATGCAAAACTGAAATGCTAAATTTACAATTATTAAAAAAAATAATAGTTTGGGGGATTGACTTGTCCCTTTCCTTTCAAGACGGATTGGTCTGAAGTGTAGGGGACAGCTTTAAAAACAGGGTAAAGCCAAGGCCTGTGCGGGACCCAAGCAATGGGGCATCAGTGCATTTCACAGATGGACTGAACATGATGGTAGGTCCTGTTTTTTATTATTTAAAAGCAAATAATGGCATTAGCCTTGGGAACTACTTCATATACCTTTTATTTCATAGAAAATTGCTCTGATGAAGTGGGGGGTCATGAATTCTACCAGCCGCATTTTCTGTGACTTGGAAAAAGTCCGTGGTGGAAATTAGAGAAATAATTTACTTTCACTTAAATGCCAGATTTTTTTGGTTATGCTTAAGAAAAATAATTGACATGTAGATTTAAAATCCTTGCTGCTGCTACAGGTCAGGATTCTAATGAAATACTTTCAGCTGTTATGCAAAGCATTGCTCAACAGAGAGGAGGAAAACCACTTTCAATGGTGCCCCAGCAGAACTTAGGGAAGGGCAGAACGCCTCTTTGAGAGCAAAGGTAAGGACACTTTGCTCTGGGGAGAAGGAAAACAGATCTCAAGACACATTTTCCCTTTCATTAAGAGCTCAGGAAAAACCTGAAAATGGTCAAATGTGTTTAAAGTTCCTTAAACACACAGGCCATCTTCCTCCGCTGTCTGAGTACCCCCCACTGGAAAAAGGTTCCAGCGTCTTTGAGCTGCTGACCCTACTGGATGGAAAGCGCGTGGATCCAGGGACATGGCGGCCCCCTCCTCTCTGCTCCCAGCACCATGGCTTCCTTGCTGGTGAGTGATGGTGCGAGTGCCCTCCCACCTTCCCGCTTGCTTGCTCGCTCTGTCTTCACCTGAATGCTCCTTCCCTAGCCAACCAGGTGGCCTCCAGCTCCATTCACTCTCCACCACGGTCGGTCTGGTGTGTCCTCACAGCACCGCCTGGCCTGGCATATATGGGGGGCGCTGACCTGCTTATTTTCTGAGATCCCCGAACCAAGTGGAAGACGCCTGAGAACAGGGGGCACGTCTGCTCTGCTCCCCGCCCCCCCCAGCCCCCTGCACCCGGGCCAGGGCCTGACACCAGACAGCCCCTCGTATCTGTTATCTCTCAACTCCGCTGTCTACACTGACCAACTCATGTCCTGTGTGCACTTGACTTCTTAAACTGACAAGTCTTCTTTTAAAGAACGAAATATTCAAATATTAGTTCTGATTCCCCAGAGCCAAGGCACATTCCAGCCCAAATATCACAATGGGAGAACATATCTTAATAAAGTCAAATGAACTCTCACAAGCAAACAACAGGCCACATATCATTAGCCAAACTGTCCACTTATGATAATGGTCCGTCTCTGGAATGGCAGAATAATTTCTATGTCACTACAATACTCAAAATATCAAAGTTAAAGACTTTTAGGGCTGATGGTCCAAACTGTGGGCTAAATGGCTCCTTGCCATTTAAGGACAAATTTTTTTTCCCTACTTTATTACCAATAATTACCAATTATTTCCTACTTTATTCCCTTTATTACGATGTGGTCAGCTTCTGCTGGTTACTCTTGATAAAAGGAAGAGAAGATGAAGACCAAGGTTGGAAAAATTATAATTTACTTTTGCCAAATATAGCTAACATTGATTTGCCTTTTTTTAAAAAAGCTACTAATCCTCTTTATTTATTTATTTTTTCTAAAAGATTTTATTTATTTATTTGAGAGAGAGAATGAGAGACAGAGAGCATGAGAGGGAGGAAGGTCAGAGGGAGAAGCAGACTCCCTGCCGAGCAGGGAGCCCGATGCGGGACTCCATCCCAGGACTCCAGGATCATGACCTGAGCCGAAGGCAGTCACTTAACCAACTGAGCCACCCAGGCGCCCCCCTCTTTATTTTTATATAAGCAAATAAAAAGAAATCAGATTATAATGACTTTCAGTTTTTTTCTCTCCAAGTAAAACAGAGTTAAAAACATGAGCTTCTATGGTGAGCACTGTGAATTGTGCAAGACTGTTGAATCACAGATCTGTACCTCTGAAACAAATAATGCAATATATGTTAAGAAAAAAAAAAAGAAGATAGCAGGAGGGGAAGAATGAAGGGGGGGAAATCGGAGGGGGAGACGAACCATGAGAGATGATGGACTCTGAAAAACAAACTGAGGGTTCTAGAGGGGAGGGGGGTGGGAGGATGGGTTAGCCTGGTGATGGGTATTAAAGAGGGCATGTTCTGCATGGAGCACTGGGTGTTGTGCACAAACAATGAATCATGGAACACTACATCAAAAACTAATGATGTAATGTATGGTGATTAACATAACAATAAAAAACAAAAACAAAAAACCCACATCAGCTTCTGACTAAAGATACAATAAAATGTGTGTATGATACTTTGTGCTCTTTTAATGTAATCATCCCATAGTCCCCATAGGGGAGATAAACATCCTTATTTAAGAAAATGTTTTTCAATCTGATTTATAAAAAAGGTAAATCAGCGAGGTCAAATGGTTAACTTGCTTTTAAGAAAAGTCAGTACTATTTTTATAAAGGGGAATTTATGTCAAAGATGCCTATTTCTTTTTTTTTTTCTTTAAGATTTTATTTATTTACTTGACAGAGAGAGTGCGTGCGCACAAGCAGGGGAAACAGCAGAGGGAGAGGGAGAAGCAGGCTCCCCGCTGAGCACAGAGCCCAACACCGGGCTCGATCCCAAGACCCCAAGATCATGACCTGAGCCGAAGGCAGACGCTTAACCGACTGAGACAACCAGGTGCCCTGAAAAAGGTCTATTTCTTAAACAGGGTCATCGGAGGATTTATTTAAGTAACAAGTTTATGTACTGCATTAGAGTTGTGACTTAATTTGCTGGAAAAAAACCCAAACAAACAGCTGAAAGTTGATTTTTTGGAAATACCATCTACTATGCCAAACGAGGCCCGCATATGGTAACGGTACATTTTGGAAGACATTTTAGAGAACCAAGTCAACACAGCTCTGTGCTACTGCTGGGGAGGACAGGGCACGCACGATGAGTTCCCCCGACCTCTCCTAAATGTCCCTGCGGCGCGTCTCTGCAGCCTGGACTTGGGGAAATGTGTGTCATACCCAGGGTTTCATCACCAAGCCACAAGCTTGGCTTCTGAGGGGGGCACAGGCTCCCTGGGCGGCCCCACTGCTTCCTGCGGTCAAAAGCCTTAAGAAAGCCGGCCTGCCGTGTTTTTTGGGTTCTCCTGAAAGCGAGCCCCGCACTGGCCCATGGGAGTTTCTTCAACACCCTGCTAGTGTGCTGGGCAGAGCCGGCAGAGGGCCGTGGGCTTTGCAGGGCTGGGAGGGAGCCCGGCCAGCGCCCGGCCGTCCTCCTCCATGCACCCGGGGCGGGGGGAGCCTCATCTATCAAGGCCTAGAAAATTCAGAGAGGAAGAAAAGCCAGCAAAACAGTTTTTAAGACACAAATCATGGTATCTAAGCAACCACATTATGTCTGGCTCGGATGAAAAGAAAAATGGCATCTGCTTTTGAATAAGGCGACAACATTTCCGAAGAGAAAGACTTTAAATTGCATCGCCCAGAAGGCGACTGGGAGCCAACAACAAGGATGTTCCTCTCTAGACCGTGGGTTTTGAAAGCAAACGGGCAGGGGCAGGATGGAGTGGCTGCGAAAACAGGACGCCGGAATGATTAGCGATGTTGAGATGCAGCAGAGAGTTCTTGAATGGCTAAGGACCACGACAAAGAGAGCCGAACACACAGGAGGGAGAGAGGGAGGCCCTTCCTGGAGGCGCCCGCTGGAGCGCTGACCGGAGTGGGCGGGGGCCGGCCACCAGCTCGGTGGTGGAGTCCCTCCCAGAACACTCTCTTCCTTGTCTGCCTGGGAAAATCAAATGCACAGGCCTTGGCGCTCGGGGTCTTTAAAAACTTCACACGGGTCCAGCCCCCCCACCCCCGACGCCCACAGCCTGCGCTGGGCGCCGCCCTCCCCGCGTCCCCAGAGGGAGGGCACCCCCTTACCGGGACTGGTGAGGGCTCCCAGGGCGCTGCTCGTGGTGGACAGAGGGTTTGCATTGGTGGTGGTGGCTGAGGTCTGGGCCGCGGCCGCGGCGGCCGCCAGCGTTGCCAGGTTCTGTAACTGCAGAGCATTCATGCCTGTGGAGGGAAGAGAAACGCCGCGTGAGCAAGAGGCCCGCTTGGCCGGGCTCCAAACACGAGGGCAGCCGGCGAGAGCAGGGGCCCCGGGCAGCAGGCCCTGCGAGGGCACGCTCTGCCCAGCTGCCTTGGTGACTCGGGCGCCCCCGCGTGTCCCAGCGGAGCCACCTACTGCTTGCCCGGCTGCCTGTCCGCACCCAGGCTGCGTCCCCGACCGCCCCCTCCCAGGGCCGCAGAGATCATCGGGAAAGACGAGGAAGATTCTGTGTGTGCGCTGGCCACGCAGCTGTCCGGAAACTGTGAGCCGAGGGCTGGGCGGCTGCAGGATGGGCCGCCGGGGAAGCCCACTGCTGGCACCAAGAAGGTTAAAAGCTGCTCTGAACTTGAACTGCCGTGGCTTCCTGGTGCTGCCACCTTACCAGCTGTGGGACTCGGGGCGAATGGCTTCCCCTGGTTTCCTGCTTAGTGAGCGGCACTCTTCCCTGCTGCTCACCTCCAAGGGCAGGTGCCGCTTAAATGAGATGAAGATCGCAAACTGCTTAGCACTGTGATGGGCACCGCATCAACACCCGTGTTAGCGACTCTTACGGATGTCCTCTCTCCACACTTACTGTAAACGTGAACCCTAAAATGTGACCACGGTAGGAACTCACCAAACATCTGAGGAATAAAAAAGCGAAGGAATAAAAACGGCAATGCTGTCCTATTTTTATCTGTAAAGTGCTTGTATTTGCATTTTCGTGTTTTAAAGAAGGAAAACGTCTTTAACCAGAATGGATCTCTGGCTAGTGAAAACGAAGAGAGCAGTGAAAACAGCAGAGAGAAGTGAAACTTTGCAAGAACACGAGGGTGGGATCAGCTGAGATCTGGAGGTGTCATCTGTCATGGGGAGGCTGCCTGGCCTGGGGGGGGGCTCGGGGGTGGTGCCCGCATCGCCTCCCCACCTCTGTTTCGCAACCCAAGGGTCTCTGAACATTCAGTCTTGTCCATGATTCACTTCACACTAAAGTACAAGCAGGCAACCATGGTTTTCTCCCTACACAGAGGAATTTTATACAGAAAGATACTAGCGTTAAGTAATCCGCTTAATTTTACTTTCTTCTCATGTCTCAAATCCAGGTACTTAATAAATGCCTACTGAGCAAATTTAATCTGCTTTAGAGAGACTGGCCAGATCACAGCTTCCTTCTGTGTTGGGGGTGGTGGTGGATGGAAGGGTGAGAGAATGTTCTAGCAACATACCTGTGAAAGCCCCTAGCCACGGGCGTGGAGCCCTCCGCCTAAGCATGGCTGCGAGCACCACTGCTAGGCTCACTTATCCTGCTCCTCCAGCCTGGCTGCCTCAGTCACAAGCCACTTTTACTCAGAAGAGAGTTCCTGATGTTTTTGCTGCAAAATGGCTCCTCATTTTGCTCAAAATGACACTCTGTCTTCTTCCAGGACACATCCAGCCTTCTTGGCTTAGGGGGGAAGCCAAACACCTGTTTCTCAAAATCCACTTAGGGCCTGGGGATGCTTCAAAGCAGGACACAAGTTTTTGTGGAATCCTGCTAACCTCTGCAAGGGAAGTGCAGACTTCCACCAACCCTGTTTTCTCTAGTTAATGCAACTGGAGTGAGGACTAGTTCCCAGCCCCGACCCCCCACATTTCTGCTTTTCTTGATGCAGAGGCATCCCTTCCTTCACCCGGTCCTGTGTGGCCAGGGCCTGGGCTGCACAGCTTTCTCTGCTGGCGACAAAGAGCCACGATTTCCTAGAGGCCACGCCTCGGCAGGGGCGCCCATGGTTCTGAGTAGAGCAGGTGCCAGGCAGGCTTCTCATGCTTCACACGCGCTCCCTTCCTTAGTGTTCGTAACAAACCTGTGGGACCAAGTCACTGGTGGCCCTCCCCACACCACAGGCTGAGAAAACAGAGCCCGGAGAGGTCCAGCCCTGGGGAAGCAGAGCCTCTCACAGCGAGCCTGGCCTCTCCCTGCCACCGCGGCCTCCCCCCGATAGCTCCTTCTGGCCTTCTGGTTCCATCTGCAGCTCTTCTTCCCTCCTCTTCCTCAGGGCGCTTGCTCTCCACTTACTTCACTCAACTCTGCACCCTGAAATTTAGGGGGGATGGAGCAGAGGAGAGAAGGGTGGTGAGCATAAGACTTCCGAAGGAAATGTGCCTGGGGCACTCGAAGTCCACGTTGACCAGCTCCTCACACTGGCCACCACGGCCCGGTGCGCATCCGACGGCGGGCACAGGGGGAAGCTGCAGGGGGATGGCAGAGCCTGGCACCACCGGGCCTCAGTCCCACTTGCTGGCCTCCTGGGATCTGATGGGCAGCCTTCTCAGCGCTCCCTGCTTGGTTCGGGGCTCGGGTCCCCGGGAGCGAGGCCTGGGGTGCGTGGTCTCCAGCGGGAGCTGAGAATGGAGTTAGCCGGGAACTGGACCACACCTGTGTCCTGCATCTGGTTCTCTAAATCACAGAATCGATCCTTTAATTTCTTAATGTGATTTCCTTTTCCATCCATTACCAGAATCCCCAACATCACAGATCACTGGTTCCGGATTCCTCGGGGAACAAATGGGCCATGACCTCCTTCTCGTGAGGACCGAGCGTGTTGCAGGGCTCTGTCCCTTCGGTGTGGTCCTCAGCTTTAGTCAGGGTTCTTAACCGCCGTCCGCCAAGGGGAGGCCGGGGGGCTGAAATCATGTGAAGAAGCGTGTGTAGCATGGGCACCATGTTCCTGGGGACAGAGCCTCGAGGTGAAGCAGCTCCCACCTACCAAGGGGCATGAGTCCTGGCAGAAAATCATCAAGCTGGAGGCCTGGGCTCAGGCAGTGGCTGTGTCTGGGCTGGAGTGGGGGGTCTGAGGAAACCAAGACTCGGAACGGACTGTGCAGAGGAGGGGAACTGAGGACAGAAACAGCTCTAGCTCCCGTTCTGAAGACGGATGCACAAACAAGACCGCGCAGGGAAGCCAGACGAGCCAGGGACTCTCTTGGAACTTCCAGGCTGAGGCTGAACCCAAGGGGCATGCACACTGAGCCGGGACCCAGGAGCCTAAGGCAGCGGGTCAGCCCCCTCTGCAGGGCTCACTGTGGGCTGGCCACGGGGCAACAAGGCTCCCGCTCCCTGCGGCGTGGCCTTCTGTCCAGCCCGATGGAGGCCCAAGGCTGGTCCTCTAGTGTGTCCCTGCAGGAAAACAGCCTCCCATGGGTGGTGAGGGCCCTCTAAATGCTGCTGGCCCACCACCCTGGTCACAGGGCCAGCCCACCAAGCGCCTGACAAGTTCCTCCAGGGCACAGGGATCTGGACCCTTCCCTGCCAACAGCACTAAGCCTGGTGGCAGATGCTCGGCTCTTCCTGCCCCCTCCTGTGCTCCCACAGCCAGTGTGGACATCACACATTCTATCGGTCCTATTGAGGGAAGGGCCTTGGGGGCCCATGCTGCCTCCAGAAAAGCCACCTGCTCTGAGTAGGGAAAGCAGCCCTGAAGCTATACATGTGAGGCCCTCGATCCTCTCCCTCTTCAACCACACCAGACCGTCTGTGGCCACTCTGGTTCTCTGACGTCAAGCATCTGCACACTCAAGCACACTGGCCTCCTCTGGGCCCAGCAACACTGGTGGGGCTCTCTGCATCCCCATTTTGGTTCTTTTCTGTCGTTTTCTTGTGTCTTTGGGGTGTGTGAGCCACCCCGTTCCTTCCTCGCTCAGCTCCCTTCATGGACCCTCCGGGCCGTCCGCCCACTGGTCACCCTCTCCGTCACCCCCGCACGGTGATCTGGAGGGGGCGCCAGACAGAGCGGCCTGGCCAGGGAGCTGGGCCCCAGCCTGGGGAAAGGCTGTCTCCCAAGAAAAGCAACCGCTTTTAACCTCACCAAGCACTCTGCTCCAAGGGGCGCCACACAAACCAGGGGCAACAATCTGGGTGACTAGAAATACAAAACATTTAAATACATTTTATGAAATCCCACAGCATGCCAAGACCAAGATGGTAAAAAAAAAAATTGGGAAATATAGGCATTCAACTTTTCATTCGTTACTTGGGAAAAGAAAAATCCTTCTCCAGACGAAGAAATGATGTACAAAACAGATGTGCAATATGCCTACTTGAAATTTAAGATTTAAAAAAATTATTTATAAGGAGAAGGGCATGAAAATTTAATTTAATGTTCACCTTAGGTAATTTTGTGTCTTATTGTTCATAGCAATTACCATAAATCTGCATATCAATAAGCAAGAACAGATGTCAGTTGTTACAAGTGCTTGCCAATCAGGTCTGTTAAAAAGTGACAGATGGGTGGTTATGGAATGTTCTCATAAGGCCTATTAGCACATTCGCAGTGAGAGGGTGGGAGGCTCCGCTCCAGGAAGGCCTGGTGATCTTCTTCGCGAATCCAGAGCCCCCACCTCGCGACTCAGGTGCCTCCAGGCGCAGAGACCCTCAGGTCTCCCGCGCACCAGCTTCTGCAAAGGTCTCCCCCTCTTGTCCTCTTGTCCCAGACGTTCTGGGACGGCCTTCTGGAGAGACAGGATCCCGCGCCGAGGAAGGGAGAGCGGCTTTGCTGTTTTGAGCACTGTGCTGTATACTCTGTTACTTTTAAAACTTAGGCCAGATTTTCTGGAAGAGAATTACTACCAGCTTCACGGACTCGGTGGAGTGCAGCAGTTCTGTCTCGTCTATCAACACGTAAACTCCTTTTGGTCGTAGCTCCGTAAATGCACAGATAAACTCTTCTTCTTTGTTGCTCTGTAAACGTTTAACTTCTTTAATGACGCCTCCGCGTGCTGGGGGT
Organism: Mirounga leonina; assembly: GCF_011800145.1. Classification (NCBI taxonomy): domain Eukaryota; kingdom Metazoa; phylum Chordata; class Mammalia; order Carnivora; family Phocidae; genus Mirounga; species Mirounga leonina. The sequence continues at coordinate 10,907,218 of NW_023270453.1, forward strand.
GGGGAGGGGGAGCCAAACCAAAACTGCCCTAACAAAACCCAGCCCACTCTTAACACATGTGCAAGGCCTTCCAGAATGAAGGGAGGCCGCTTTCCTGTGCTGCTTCTCTGTGCACTGTTTTGGAGCGTGCTCTGCATTCCTGACCTATGGCTCGGGTTTGTTATTTGGCCCGTGAAACCATGTGCAGAGGAAGGTCACTGCAGTCTGTGTTGCGGAGACACGGAGCACCGGTTTACAGCTTTGGCACAGTCCGGAGCTCGGGTTCGGATGCGCCTGAAAGTTGGACCTGCCCCTTTCTGGCGCAGTGACTTGGGGCAAGTTTGTTAATGACTTTCTAATCCTCGGTCGCCCCACCTGTGAAGCAGGATGCTCGTGCTCCCTGGGATCTCTGTATCTGGGTCCGTCCTGTGCCCTCGCCCGCGGCTGTGGTCTCACAGCCTTATTATTTGACACTTTTCTACTTCAGTTTTTTCAACGGCAGTGGAGTAACGAAGTGCAGGTTTTGTCCTTGGCACGCTGAGGATAAACTGCGTGATGATTTCAAGGAGCGCCGTTAAAAACAAAATTGTGAAATAGGACCCTTGCTTATCTATCTAGCACGGTGCTCTTTTGAGAGGAATGCGGTTAGAAGAGAAATTCATGACCGAAAAGTCACTTTTCCCTAATTCCTTCTTCTTCTGGGAAAAAAAAAAAATCCAGACTCTTAGCCCAAAGTTTCTGAGATTTCAGAAATTCATGGGACAAATATCACAGCTGAGTGAGAAATGGACAAGTTTTTCTTAGAGGTTTTAAGAGGGAAAATAAAATCAATCAACTTTAAGGATGCATGGAAAGTACAGGTGAAAGCATTCAGCTTCTAAAGATTTGAGCCTAATCTAGTTTCTGCTCTTAAATTCTATATTCAGTAAAGGTTCCCTTCTATAAAATCACGAAGCACATGTGAAGTTATTTTTAGTTTGAAAGGGAAATGGTAAATTATTTTGGGGAAACAAGTATAGTTGATGCCTCATGCCATTTTATTGAGACAAATACTTCATGACTTGTCATCGATAATTTTTCTCTTTTTTTGGCTTTATTTTCTGCTCAAACAGAAAGTGTTTTACTCATTCGAATGAGACATTTTAGACTTCAGTGATAAACTTCAATCTCCTGAAGGATAGACTGTTATATCTTGAGAGTTGTTCACAAAAAATTATTGCTGGTTTCTGAAATGATGTTTCTCTCTCTTTGGTGACAGCGTTCCAAGCCAGACTGCTTGAACTTTACAAGTGGAATTTATTTTATGGCGCCGTAAGACGTAAAAACTGCTTTTGAATCATGCAGGTGCCCATCTGAACTGTGCCACAATCTCAGCCCCTCAACAAGCACTTTAACCTCAGGTGAGATTTGGGATAAGTGGCCTCTTAAGATTTCATCCTATCGTGTCTACCGGATGTTATGGACCATGCGCTAGGTCACGTTTGATAGTGTACCAACTATTGCCAAATCCTCGACAACTCAACCGTGAAGATACCATCATTAGTTTATATAATGTTTTCTTGGCTTAGAAGGTAAGGCTAAAGTCAAATTTCTCAATTGAAAGAACAGGGTGTTTAACTTAAGCTTCCCTGGGAATATATCCAAAATATCAATTTCCATTTGTCGATTTATAAATGTAGTCACCCATCCACTCCAAAATAGTCAGTAGCACCTCTCAGCAGGGCCAGGCTGAGTGCCTCTTGGCTTGGGAGTGTTTGAGGAAAGTAAGGAAGGAAGGGCTTTAGGGCACCCCTCCCATATTATGTGGGGTGTCAGGGAAGCCTCCTTTATTTTTTAAAGATTCATTTATTTTAAGAGAGAGAGGGGGGGAGAGATCGCGAGAGCGAGCGGGGGGTGGGGGGGTAGTGGGGGAGGGGCAGAGGGCTAGAAAGAATCCCAAGCAGATCCTGCACTGAGCACAGAGGCCAACGTGGGGCTCGATCTCATGACCCTGAGATCATGACCTGAGATGAAATCAAGAGTCAGATGCTCAACTGACTGAGACACCCGGATGCCCCAGGGCAGCCTCCTTCAGAGAGGTACTTCTATTACCAGTTCACTTTATAATACTGGTCTGGATGACTGGGAAAGACAAAAGTTAAGCCCAGCTTTGGGAGAGGATGAAAGAGCAGGAGGCCATATAACTTGATTTTACTGGCAAAAAAAAAAAAAAAAAAAAAAAATATATATATATATATATATATATATATATTCCAAACCAGTGTTTCAAATAGGAAGATGAAACTTGATTTTCCCTATGAATGAAGAAACCACCTTTCTAGAAATCACCAAGCAGATGGAGCCCTGACATCAACATCCTTGATCTAAACGTTCAAGGTGATGGTAGACAATGGACGGCTCAGCATTTGATTTCACAGCCTGTGCAGACTTAGTGTGCTGAATTTTAGATGTTGAAGTTTCAAGAACGGGGTGTTTTGGATGGCCCAGAGCATTTACGGAATGCCTTTAAATTCGCCACCTGCTCGATGCACCTTCTAAAGTGACTCCCGGATAGCTTTAGTTTCTAAATGAGCGCGCAGAGCATGTAAATGCTAACATCCTGACCTGTGGCTGGCAACGCAGAGGAGACCACCGTCTAATGAAAAATGACAGGGCGCTCTGTCCACCCGGGAAGATGTGCTTGGCAGTTGCCTCAGGACCCAGTGACCTTCTCTGCATAATTCAACTGTTGGAGTGGGAGAGCCAGAGGCTTCCTCTAAGGAAAGACCCTAATTTTGGATCTGGGTGGGTCCATACCATTAGAAGGAAAAATAAATCTTGCATTGGCTGAAAATATGACAAATCTTCACATTTATTGTAGAGCTTGCAATCTGGAGGTTTTCTCTTTAAAACACAGAGAACTCCCTGGATATTTTACTGTTGTCTCTCCAGTTCCCTTCGCAGAACTAAAAATTAACTATTTGGTGTGATCCTTAGCTCCAAGGCCAGTTTCCCAAACTGTATTCATAAAGATACTGCTGAAAGACTGAACTACTTACCATTTTAACATCTATTTTTTCCCTAGTAAACCAAAAGCAGTATTACAATCCAACACACTGGCAGTGTCAGAAGATTTAAAGCCCAGCAAATAATTCTGCATTTTTTTTTTTTAAACTGTAGGCCAATATATTCTGTCAGACGACAGGTTCCCCTTAGCCTGTAGGGCTGCAGGGGAAGGCTGGGCTGAGGATCACAGAACACATGTGAGGACAAAGTCCTTCCAGATCCATTCAAAGTGAAACAAACAAACAAAACCAAGGATAGCTTTTTAGAAAAAAAAAAAAAAATGAGAAAAAAGGAGTTCTCATAGTGACAGGAAAAAAAAATCTAGCTTCTATTCTGTACTGTCAGGTTTCATTTCATTGAGTCAGGGTGTCCTTCATTAAAAACAAATGGTGCTTGATTCTAATGTGCCAAAAATCTGTTCTTCTCCTTGTCCTCTCCCCCCATCTTTCTGGAATCAAACGAGGGAAAAGTGTCCTTGCTGTTCCTCACGGCAGGTGAACAGCACCTGTGTTCTGATAGATTGTGCGCGCTGCCTTCCCTGGCCCCGTGGAAGTTAGGGTTGGAGCCTGGAAGGGGACGCCGTAGGAGTGACCTTTCACTAATCACTGCACCTCAGTGACTACTGACATAGCTCATTATACAAAGAAATCCTTTATGACCCAGCTTTCAAATCCAGCCCCACTTTGATTTTCTCGAGAACAAAGATTATACTTGCACATAAAAGCTTCTGATGTACACTTCTGTCAACTGGGGTACCAAAGTAAAAAAAAAAAAAAGGCACCCTGTTAATTGTCTATGGTTATCAGGGGACTGCAAACTGTATCAAAGATAGGCCTGCAATCTTGGCTTTCATTATGGAGGTCAGAATATTTGTTGACTGCTTATTAAAATTTTAGAAGGACGTCAATCATTTTGGCTGCCCTGGATAGAAGGAATCTTATTGGAAATTCCCCAGCAATCGATCCCATTAAAAAACAAAACCAGCAGACAACTCTGGAGGATACGACGGAGGGCTTCGCAGCCCCTCCAGCTCCCACAGTTTGAGAAGCCCGAGGTGGGAAAGCAGCCCCCCAGCAGCGGACTCTAACTGTAACACCCGAGTCCGAAGGCGAACACGGCTGCTCATTGCTCTCTGTTCTTCGTTTTTCCTGCTTGTTTTCTTGGCCCTCTGAAGCCAGCCAAATTCAGACAACAGCACGGTCCAAAGCAAAGGCATGTGTCATGACTTACCAGCCATCTGCTGAATGCCACTGAACGCACCCAGGTTGCTGGAGGAGGTGGCTTGCTGCAGAAGCTGCAAAGGGAGGGAAAAGCGGACCGTCAGACCAAAGCGGAGACAGGACCAGGCAGCTTCCGAACCAGGGGCGGGGGGCGGGGGGCGGGGGGCGGGGGGTGGGAGGGTGGGAGGGGCGTCCAGCTCCCTGTACATTTATACAGTCGCTTGCTGCTTCCTATTCATGGGATGAAGATTCCCACAGTTGGGGCTGTAAATCCATATTAATGTCTAATCTCTATTAAGAAAGAGAGACACCGGGGAAACTCAGTAACACTGCTACCTAAAAACAATCAATTTAGTCTTTTTAACAACCAGGTGTTACATCTATTGAAACCAATGTGGCGTGACTAACGCGGGCTCTCTGTAGCCTAGCGGTTACCACAGCTCAGCTCTGTCAATCAAGGCCCCTCCCTCGGTCCAACAGCTCAGCGGCCTTCATCCTCCATGGGAAGCACCTGGATTCATGGAGTCTTGGGCCAAGAGAGACATCACCACGGTAACTACAGACACACAGGTACGCCTGTGACCACAGACCAAGACAACAGTCACCCATCTGAAGCTGGTCTTCATTGGCAGAGGGGAACATACAACTTGTCAGGATTTAGAAGTATCTGGTGTGATGTACAATGACACTGTGCATTACAGGTATGTCGTTATCTTTTTAAAAAAAAGGTTAACATCCCTGTCTCTGCGTTTTTCCCTGGCGCTTTCAAAAACACATCTTACCCCCCGAATCAGTGGGTATCACAAGGTAAAGGCAAGTGGTTACTGTTGTAAAGTGCTGAATTCAGCTGAATGATAGGTTAATTTAGGTGCTATACTGCTAACATAGGTTTACTGATATCCTCTTTTTGATAAGGTAGATCAATACAGGCTTCGTTTGGAGGTAGGAGCAAACATATAGTTATCTCCTATGCACAGATGTACACAGATACCAAAAAGGCAAAGATTCACCGAATTTATTATTGAGAAATGTTATGAGACTATGTGCTTAGGAGGAACAAGACCAATTTGTGATTTTTTAAAAACAGCTTTCAGAATTTAGTTGGAGCACTGGAGAACCACACAGAGAGTCATTCCTCTGGGCAAGGGTAGGTTTTTTCAGTTCAATACCAAGCAAAGTCTACAACTTGGACAGGACTCAGAAATGGGCATCTATCCACTGACTTAAAAGCACCAAGTGGAATGGAATCTCAGTGGCTGATTCAACCTGAGTCTCAGTTACAATGATATTATGGGGATTAACAGTGACTGGTACCAGAAGAATGTGATGTTTACTCATCCCTCCTGACTCGATGAAATGCACTGCCGAGGTATTACACACAGACTCAGACACGCACACGAGGAACAGTGAGGAAGAGGCAGCTAGGGATTAACCATTTTGATAGAGAGAAATCCCTTCCTTTGGTTTGATGTCGTGGGTTTCCCATTCTCTTGTGGTTACAAGCCCTTACTCCCTTTCCTACTAGGTATGTTTAAAAATTAAAGCGAAGTAAAATTAATAAGCTTTACAGCTCATTGAGGAATTAATACTACCTAATGAGGTATGTGGAAATACCTGCAGTGTCCTTAAACTATTACCCAGGACTCTATCCACTGATAACCATTCTCCGGTGGGACAGAGTCAGAATCTACCCCTCAACCCACAAGTAGGGAATGTCTCAGAGGCTCTTCCAAAGAAATGGACTTCCAACTGAAAGGGGCAGAACAAATATGGCCGAGAAAGAATGGGAGCCCACAGTAGGAGCAAACATAATTAAGATCATAAAAAAAAAAAATGTTTTTATAAATGAGGTTGAGATGAATTCTGAATTCTTTTCCAGGGCACAGCAATAATTTGCAGATGCGGTCAAAGAAACGTGTGCCAGAGATTTTCGTCCTCCGTGAGCCATGGGAGAGGTGCCAGAAAACTGGGGACAGGCGCAGGTGTCTGGGTTTTTAGAAACGATGGAGCAGGAAGTTGGATTCTTAGAAATTATGAGAAGGTGAGCCTGACATCAACCTCTGATCCCAATTCTGATATCCATAAACAGCTGGCCTGTGAAAAACTGAAAAGCACAAGTTTGGGGAAAACAGCTGTTAAGCTAGACTCATTTCTTGTTTCATAAACTCTTAGAATGAGAGACCAAGAAAACACTATGGCAAAGCAAATACAGATTTTTAGCTCTGATGAAATCGCTCATGATGTCTTTGTGGATATGACTGAGAAATGGCTATAAGGTGACGGTAAAGTCAGTCGATGTCTTTATTAAAGGCTCAGCTGAAGATGGGAGGAGCGGGTACCTCCTTCATGAAGCAAATGTGTACCGAGTAGGAAGTACAGCCAGACCCCACTGGGCACGGGCCCGGCTGCGTAAAGGGAGGAAAACGAGCCAGAGCAGAGGGCTGTGATCCCGCTCGACAGACTGGTCTAGGTGCAGTTGCGTAACCTCTTGGAGCCTCTTTCCTCCCCTACACGGGAAGGCTCTTCTTACCTTTCACAGTCAGAGGGAGGACTGTCGTACAAACCGCGCAGGCTCTGCTACAGAGTAAGGCTAATAGATCCTGCAGTCCCGGGAGGGACAGTTAAAATGTCAGGTGACAGAATTAGGAGAGAATACACATACACGCATGCATGCACGCACGCACACACGGGCACACCCCAAGAGGCTAGGACACCGGGCCCAAACTTGCGATATGAAACTATAGTAATCAATGTGAAGTCCAGCCTGTAGGTGCCAAAGCAGAAAAACGGGGTAGACCACCACGATTTAGCAGTGGTTCATGTAAAAATAAATAAGAAGCTGGACCTTCTGCCTCACGTGTGACGTGGTTAGCACGAGGACCCCTCTCAGGCCACGCAAAAAGATTTTAAAGTCCACACTAGGGGTCACTGCCCTGTGTGCTGTTTAGATCTTACCAGGGGAACCGACTTAAATTCTGGTCACTGGATTTTACTAAAGACATAGACGGAGATGGGGTAGCACAAGGAATAACAGGAACGTGAAAGTTTAAAACAGTGTCACGTAAAGGAATGGTTGAAAGAACTGGGTTTATTTGCCCTGCAAGAGGATCTCATTTTTGGGTTCCGAACGGATGGGAGAAACGTTTGATTTTGTCAGCGCGGTTCCACAGGGAAGGGCCCGGACCACCGAATGGAAGGGCCCATGGGGCTTCGCGGGGAAACCTCGATGGGACGCGCTAACCTCTGGGGCCACACCTGCCTTGGGGTCGCTGAACTGCCGTCAAGCGTGCTGCGTCCCTTCTTATGCAAGATGTTATGAGGTCTCTGAAACACACCGGTTAGCAATTTAGCCTCGTGGGACTCGCCTCAGCCTCCATCAGGCCAGAATGACATGAGTCATGTCCTCACGCTACTCAGGTTACCTTGGAAAAATTTTCTGCATCAATGCTGATTTCAAATAATTTCCTGAGATTCAAAATGCCCCCACATGGAATTCTTTTGAGAACTTGGCGGGGGGGTGGGGGTGGAGGCGGTTTCGGGAGGCACAGCGGGGACGGCCCCCCTCCGCCCTTTCGGGGCCCAGGCGCTGGCGGTCCAGCACTTACGGCCAGGTACTGCGGGGTGAGTCCGCCCAGACCCGTCAGGTTCCCCCAGGTGGCAGTGTTGAGCTGCTGCATCTGCTGAGCTAGCTGCTGCTGGAGGCGCCGCTGCTCCTTGTCCTTCTGAGTATCGGCGAACTTGACTACGATGGGTGAGGAGCAGCCCTGTGGTCAGACACAGCGGAAAGTGAAGAGCGGGTTACCGCCTGGCTGAATCCTCTCGTGACACTCAGCCCTGGGTCTAGCTCTCTCATCTCAACTATCTCTGAGCACACGGAACCGTCTGGAACGGTTGTATTTTTTTTTTTTTTTAAACAGTCTGATACTCCTTCTTCTTCTCTGACCAGTACCATCAAGAGAAACTTCCAGACACTGTCACTGGTTTCTCTGGGGATCTGGCGGGCGGTGAAGCCATTTGCTCTCTTGCTCTGGTTATTAAACTGCCTCTCCTCCTCTCTTCGTGTGTCTTCCTCCAACCTTTCCAGGACCTCCTCAGAGACAAGAGACCTTATCATCATTCTTTAATTAGGCTTCCTGGTGCGCTTGTCTGCAAGATAGACTTGTCTGTGTGTCTGCCTGTTTCCGCACGTGAGCAGGGGACAAAGGAGAGACGCTTCCGTGGGAAGGAAAACGTCCCTCGTTCATGTATTTATTTTTTCACTCTTCCCAATTCTCAGTGCTGCATTTTTGAACTTTGGAAAGCGGGTGTCCTCCCGACCCAGCACTACAGATAGGGAGAAGAGGGTTTTGTTTTAGGAACGCGGATGAGGGCAGGACAGGTTCCGAGAACACAGGCACTGCCCAAGGTAACTGTCCGTGTTTTCAGAGAGGTCTCTCTTCCTTCTCTGACGGACCTACTCTGTCCACCCTGCTCAAGGCCCCTGCAAGCCACAAGGCTCGGAAGTATATTCTAGTGAAAGGAGCTGGATCTGAAATGGCAGGAGGCGTCTACTTGGCTTCTATCATCAACGGATCTCACCATTCTAGGTGCTTCTTTTCAGTTTTCATTCCCTTTAAAAGGCAGTGAGTAAGGGCAATGAGTGAGCGCATGGCCAAAGATTATAAAATAGGACGAATTCATGTCCGAGATGGATAAAATCATTAGGGAAAATAAGGGCCTGAACTTCCAGCATGAAGACTTCCCTCCCTGGGCCCCTCTGGAACATTCTCCACTCAGTCAACACTCAGCAGAGACATGGGCTCCTCCCTCCCTACCCTTCTCTTTCTTACTACAGCTTGCCTACACATTTCATCACCATTAAAGCCGTTAAATTTTGCTGAGGTAAAAAGAAGTCATTCCACCTAGGTGATTTAAAAAAAAAAAAACTTTCATTGAAACTCAGCATGATAATGGGCCTCTCTCTCTCTCCTCTCAGAAATTTTATATTCCTACTTAAATGAGCTCTCTCTCTCTCCCTCTTTCCCTTACCTTCGGGTCATTTTTCTTTCTCCTAGAAAACAAACCTGCGTGTGTTTTGTTTTATCACCTTGGGTAGTTACTGGGGATGGAGCTGTGAATATGTGAGGCTACTGTGTCTGTTATTACCCAAAATTAAAAAAAAATGTGAGAAAATCGAGGTGGCTGTTTCAGTTTGAACTTCCAGCGTACTGGTCTTCAGCTCATAGCCACAGCCACAGGACAGAATGTTAAATGTCAGTCAACCGCATGAAAATAATATTTCCACCACTTAAAAAATCTATACTTCATTTTTCTTCTCTTTGTTGCTTTAAAGAGAGCAAATACTCTGAAGATGGAAATTATACAGAGGGAGGGTTTGTATGGAAAGGGTTGTTACTGTTGTATCAAATTTGTTCCATAACAAATCATAGCATCTCCTCCTAAGAGTACATTTACTATTTTTTTTCTTCCTTAAATACCAAAAAAAAAAAAAAAAAGAAAAAAAAAGATAAAGAAGCAAAAAATTAGGCCCAAAATAACTTGTTTAAACCATAAAAAGGAAAAACGGGATGGGCGTAGATTGGAGGAAAGTGGAAAAATAGAAGGTACGATATAAAAATTATTTTAAAGAACATGTTCTTTTAAACATTCAAATCATTTTGAATTCAAATTTCTTAGATAATACATCTTGGTTAAAGATGTGAGCCAGAGTCCTGAAAATAACAAAATTAGTTAAAAAAAAAAAATCCAACAAACTTCGGTTGTACAACTAGAATGTGACTGGCATACTACACAGTCTTCCATTTAAATGTCAGTATTTTTTAAATTCAACAAGAAATTTCAGTGTCTGAGGGCCCCTCTGTCTGAGCATGGGTGTCCAGATTTAAAAACAAGTGCACCAAATTTGATTTTTTAAATAATAGAGATGTTAATACCAAAGGATCAAGGATTTCTTAAGAATGAATATGCCCCAATCTCTATAGCAGATTCTTTTCATTCTAAGCCTATTCTTCCTTGGTTCTGGCTCATACCCAGGTCTGTACTACGTTCCCGAGCTCTCTCCCTGTAGGAACACAGGAGAACACAGACCAGCATCCTCTGCAGCTTTACTCAGGGGGGCACTGATGGAGGAACTGGGGTTAGAGCTGAAAGAATTTAGGTTAAAAAATCATCTAAGGTACAAATCACTAAATTACAGGAAATAAAAATGATTAAGAATGAAGCACATGTATGGAAGATAATAAATACAGGTGAAAACTTTTTTTCTTCCCTAACCGTACTTTCATTTTTATCTCCAAACTGAAAGGTAGCTGGGATTCAGACTGATCCCCAATAGCGGAGCAGCCGGAGAGAAAGTGGGGGACAAACACAGCATTAAGATGTGACTGCGTGTCGTACAAGACTGCATCCCTAGGTATTTCAAATCCTGCTAATTATCTCCTATTGTGGCCGATTTTCACCTGAGCTTGCCTTCAGGTAGGGGGGTGTGAGTGTCTTAAAAATGCATTGCACTGAAAGGAAAACACAGTGATTATATAAGATATGTTAGGAATATCAAAGTCAAAATGAAGCTCGAAAAAGACAATAGGCTTTGCAATGCTGATATCAAAACTCAGAAAAATACAGTAAACACTTAATGACAAGGCCATGCACACTCCTTTCCCCCCTTGTCCACCCACCTTCCACCTCACTGTAAAAAAAGTTGCCCACAAAACATGACGCAGAATGATCACTTAGCTCCCAGCATGCTTTGGGAGATGCAGCATTGCAAAAAACAAACAAAACAAACAAATAAAAAAAATAATTAAACCCCCCAAAAAACGGAGGTAAAAAAAGCGCAAACGATCCATAAAGAAATTTTTGCACATTAAATAAAATTGAAAATATTTTGCTTTTCAGAAGATGAAAACGTAACTTCAGGTAACACCACAGGGCCACCTCCAGAAAAGATCACCCATACACAGATATACAGAGTACAGAACATGCACTCCCAAATGATTCTACCAGACAATACAGAATAAGTAACAGCATATCACTCTTGGAATGCTTTTGTGCAAAATTCTGAAAGGCCAGACCCAAATCACAGACTAGAAGTACAGAGCCATCTATCTACGTGTGTGGGTGAAACGCCCACATCAACGTATCGATCTTCCCCCAAAGCTAGTATCTCTCATTAGGAGACCAAATTTGAGCCTTTATGTTTCTTTTATCGTGCGTTTTTTTGGGTAAAAAGACAAATCTAATTTTTCAAGGGATTCTCATACATTAACATTTTCACTGGTTAAACAGTGTAGGAGAAGTATTAATTGTCTCCTAACATTCTTGATGCAAAAAACACAATTCTGTTTGACTAAAGAGAACTTGACCCCACATTTAAAAAAAAAAAAAAAGAACAGAAAAAAAGAAAAGGGGGGAAAAAAAGAACCCTGTGATCGGCACAGGGCAGGCTGCAATTTGGAGGGAGGGCTGTCAAGGTTGACTCCATACCAACCCTGGACCAGGAATGGACTGGATCCTTTAGAGGTCGAGAAGGAGTCTTGGTTTAAATTGCATCATGATGCTACGTTGCAGGGCCTGAGGCCAATGCAATAAAAGGCTCAAAAAAATAATGTACAGCACGTGGAAGGTTTTACTAAATGCATTTCAAGTCATTAGGGGAAAAATTCAGAGAAAGAGAGCGAGAGAGAGAGCGAGAGAGAGGATGAATATGAATGAATGGAAGAGATGGTGAAAGTGTCCATCTGTGATTGTCATGTGAACAATCCGCACAGGAGAGAGCTGCTTTCCCATTCCCCATCATTTGCACAAAGAAAACAAAGAAAGGGCAGATGATACAGTACCTCCATGGTCTGAGACTGATGCATGGCTTTGATTGCATTCTGTGCCATTGCCCTTGTAGAAAATGTGACAAACGCACAGCCTGTGGGAAACAAGGGGACAGGGAGCAGGAAAGACAAAAAACAACAAGACAAAAGGGTTGGACGCTTGTTAAACCAACACAGTCTACGAGAACTGCCACAGGACGCCACTGTTCTCAGTAGTACATAAAAATCAACAACTTCTCTTGGTTTTATCGTAGTTTGCTTTTTACTCACAGTGCTGACTTGCTAATCTGACCAAAGCAGAAAGGTTTATTGACTAGTTTATTTTTTAAAATGGAGACGAGGGGAAAGTATTGGGCACTTTTTTTTTTTTTTTAAAGCCACGGGGTGGGAGGTTTGAAATTAGCAAGATCTAGTTTGCATTTTCTAAAATAAAAAGTTGCTATTTTACATTTTTCTCCTTGGCTGATCATCTTTACTTAGGGCATCCACACATTCGGGCTTTTGGATTTCAAATTCTAGTGTTGATTTTTAAGCAGCAAATAATAAAATCCTCACACCAAGGGCCAATTAGCAAATAAATGCCAAAGGCTCAAAATGTCAGCAAATAAATACATCTCATCTCTTCTGGATAGTTAAAACATATATATGTATACGTATACATTGATGCGATTCCAATGCAGAGAAATATACCCCATCCTGCAGGAACTGTTTGGTAATTATTAATTACAAACAAAAACAAATGCTCTGTTACTCTGAGAATAGTCAATAGTGCACATAAGGCAAAACTTTAAAATCTGCGTTGGATTTCTTAGTTGTAGAAAATCTTTATGACTTTTCCACGTTGTGGTTTCGGGTATGCATCAGAGATCTGACCTAAAGTCTAACATCCACAAGACAATGTAGAGTTTTCTGCATGTTTCCTGTGAGACCCCTTGAACTTTCCATGGTTCTTTATTTCTCGTGCCATAAACTAACCAGAACCCACACTGCCTGCTCCCACTCCTGGTGGTAGGTGCTGGCCACCGTGCAGGTCACCGCTCCAACGACATGGCTCATTGCCCTTTTCACTAATAAAAACACTGCCTTCTAAAATTTACATTTTATTCATCGTGCACCCTTGGGCTTCTTAGAGAAAAAGACTGTGAAATTAATGCAGATTCAGGCTGATTTTATAATAATACCACAGCACACTAAAAGCTTAGCTAAAGCAATGCAGACTTATTTCACTTATGATCTCTAATGACTTTAAAAGTGCATTGATTTTCAGCTTCTTTAGCTCTGCACAGTTTGAACTTAGGTATCAGAGAATAATTCAGTGTTCCACTCAATTTCTTCAAAACATTATTATTATTACTACTTAAAAGGTTTCCAAATGAAGCAGATCTAAACACTGAGAGGCAGAAGCCTGTTGTCATCTCCGCGTGAATGCGTGAAAGTGGGATTCTGGCATGATTATTGCCCCTGTGGCCAGTAAGCCAAAGAGAATGTCCTACATCCAAAAAAACCCAAAAAAACCAAAAACCAAAACCAAAAAAAAAAACCCACAACAAAACCAAAACCCAGCAGATTGTTTGGTTTATGTGAATCAATTTGTGAGCCATAAAATATATTTTCTTCTTTTGCTCTGCATATGTACCTGGTGAGATTATCAAGTCAATACCGTATTAGCACCTTTTAATCAAACAGTAATAAGAGAAAGCAACACCTGCCCATTATTCCCAAAGCACAAAAACATCCAGTCATGAAAATAAGTCAATGCATTTTTTTTTTTTGCATCATGCTGTAATTTTTAATACAACAAAACTCTCAGTACACGGGAGAGTCATCTCTCATTGACCTCCCAGTTCAGCTGGCCTTACAAAGCCTGAGGTCTAGCTTGCTATGAATGTCGAGCTGTTTCATATACTTCTCTGACATTATAGCAGCTAGTGAAGCTTACTATTAAACACACTGCCTGCACCTCCACTGGCTGTAGCTTCTGTCATCAGTGAAAGCGATCTGGAGCCTTCTCTGAGGCATCTAGAAGATGTGTGTGACAGATGACAGTACGTCTATGGGCTTCCATATTGCGGACTCCGCTCTATAATTCAAGAGCCCCAAAGTTACCATCCGTCTTAAATACCCCTTCAAAAACATTGTGATTATCATCGACATTATTAACAGAGGAGATAATGCTAAGATGATTCTTCTTCCGTATCTTGAGACCACAGTGGAATTATTTGCTTTTGCAAATAATCTAATGGAGATATATTTGACATCATGTGAAACCTGGCCTAACTCTGCTTTTAATAGTCAAGAAGATTGTTTCATTCACTTTATTTGCTCTTATTATCCAGGAACATGTGCCAAACTGACAGTTTCCAAATGGAGGTTAAGAATGCATTAAAAAAACAAACAAACATGTAAAACGTCAACAGAAATCAATAAGGCACAGTTTATGCATTTACCACAATTTCAGAACAAGCAGAACTTTTTAAGTAACTTAGTGAGAAAGATACAGCAATTAGGAGGTCTCAGAAGTATTAGCAATAGAACAATAAAATTCCATCTCTATAAACTTGAACCATTGCTCTTTCCTCTCTGAAACCTGCAATTAAAAGCTCGACTGATGCTTCTAATTATATAACTCTTACTGCATCCAAAAAAATGATCTGACAAATCTGATGACTCCTTTAACCTTTTTACTCTATTGGCAGTGGTGCAATAAGAGAGAACCTGTCTCCTCAGGGGCTCTGTCAAGTTCGGGGCTGTGTGCTGTGTTCAATTACTTAAGAGGGAAAATTACTGTCGTTTGTAAAGTGAGAGCGTGTGTTGAAAATTTCCCTCTCTCTGCCATTTTGGATGAAGTTCTGCAACTTCAGAACCCAATGTTTCATGGCTTGGTAGCTTGTTAACCTTTGTAGTTTCTGCTCTAGTAGTCCTATGGCTAGATTTTAATTTTCTTTTCCATGGCACTGAAAACATGGTGGTGGCTTTAGGATTAGGCCTCAAAATCTGTGGCTTTTCACTAATATAGGGTCACATAAGCTTCTTCCATCAAGACTGGCTGTCAGCTGCTTCTACAAGCCAAGGAACTGACTTCCCATTGGACAAAAATAATTTAGGTCAACTGGCCCCTTCTACTAAAAATGAGCTTCTGGGTGCAGTGGAGTCCTTTGAATCTTGAAAGGATAACTGCTCTGACCTTGTGGAGTCAGCCCTCTGCTGTTCTAGAATGTCTCAGGGTCAGCCCTCTTCTGTTCTACATTAGTGGGTGTACTGTCTAGGTAGTCAGTTCTCTGGCTACTGACTAAAATGCAGGAGAAACTAGAATGGGGAAAAAGATCACATATACCAAGATAATGAAGCTTTGTTGTTGTTGTTAGGTAAGATAGCCTGTATATTATTGTCTGAAAGCCTCTCCAAATACATAATAGCTGAAAAAAGTAAAGAAAAATTCCATCCTTAACTGCAGCCAACCTGTAATTTACCTTACAATTATTTATTGTCTCTACTTTCAGAATGTCAGAGATTGCTCACAGAAATGAAAGGAACCGAACTCCTCCCAGTTCGGTGAGGTTGCCTTCTTGCTGCTAAAACAGATAAATGATTGACTGGGGAAAGGTTTCTCCAAGTAATTTCCTCCTACAGACAGGATCTAAGGAAAGCACGTGGCCCTGTCACAGAGAAGATTCTGGAACACATCTATTACACTTGTCATCTCAACTGAAAAGCTCTGTTCACACAGGTGTTCTACCTTTTCTCTCAGCTGGAGAATTTTGAGAGAACTAGGTGAATTCTTGGTCTGCACCAGAAATAAAGGAAGAGAGAGTGAGAGAGAGAGAAGGAAGGAAGGAAGAAGGGAGGAAGCAGGCACTTTTAAAAGCACGTACGATGCCAGGGCCTCTTGCTTTTCTGCCTCTTCTTTGAAAGAGAAGCAGCAGTCTGCTCTATTTCAACTGAGGGAAGTGTAATTTAAAGTAACTTGTGCGGCATGAAGGAGCTTTCGGCCTATGGAAGACTTGTTTATAAATTCCTGTTTGGCCAAAGAAAGTTCTTAATGCAGCCAATTCTCCTCGCTGTATCTTTTTAGCAGTGGCAGAGTTTATTAAACATATGCTATCAGTATAACATGAGAGCATCCAAACTAATACTCAAATGCACCATCACCAGCGCTGGGTTAGTTTATTTAGAACTGGCGTGGAGACACAGCTCGTTTATCCACCTGAGGCTGAGTGTAGAGCAGAACTGACTAGTTTGCAAAAAATCTCACCCCCGGGAGGAGGTTCAGAGACTGCACTCAGAACGAGTTGACAAACTACAGGTAATAACCCAGGGGTATTTGATACGAGTTTCCACATATGTTTAGATACTAGGTGGGCATGCCTAAGATGTCTTGATCAAAACCAAGTCTGCTCTGTGTACGTGTTTTAAAAGTCAAAAGCCCTGTCCTAATATTCTGATCAGATATAATGGAAACAAATGAGGATTTAATGGCTAAATCCAAGCTGTGCTTGCCAACATCCCTGAAAATATTGCCAATTTCATTTGTCAAGGGTTTTGGCAGGAGAATGTTGGAACACCATAAACACAGCTGGAATATTCTTAAACAAGCAGAAAGTTACCTTACATGGCAGTGAAGATCTGACTACACTTTATGGGGAAAGAAAAATGAGATAAACTCTTTAATTGTCTCCAAGTTACAGATAATCATTGCCATGGTGCAGACAACCCTGTAGACTGTACCCAAATTGTCCATTCTGACTGTGGGATTATGGGTAAGGGAGAACATGTGTATTTTAGGAAATCAACAGGCTGAGGAGACACTGACAGATAAATGCCTTGGCTGAGAAGGCTCCAGCTTTCATTTTGAGAGCAAACGTCCCATTTGACTTCCCATGCATGGACTCGTGGTATGCTGCTTGCGTTCTTGAAGAAGGTTCATTCAGCAGGCCTGGGGGGCTGACCTGCTATTGCAGAAGGATCTGAGTAATATGAAGGGGCTTGAAAGCATCTCAAACCAGGTTTTCCAAATTAGAAAAGATGGTAGAACGGGTTATTGCCCCCAGAGGGGAAAATGCATGTTTAGATGTGGGCATAGTGCGTAAAGAGAGTCAGGCGCCTGATATTTGCTGAGTGCTGGTTTCAACGTGCTTGGTAGATGCTAGGTGCTGTCCGTAGATAGCCATGACATTTCCTAGGGGGGCGGGGTGGGGTCTGATCTGGAACATGGCGCAAATCTGATGGGACTTTACAAATGGTCTTTCTTGCCAATATGGAGATGATGATTTTTGTTTTAAAGACAGTGATTCTAAGCCAAAGTCCAGAGCTGTGGGTCCTGCAGCCCACTACTCCGCATCAGTGGGGGACCCTGATCCTACAAGCCTGGAGAAGCCTTGGCTTCGTACCCTGCAGGGAGGCAGAGAAGCTACAGGGGTGGCAGAGAAGGCATGACAGGAGATGCCTATGGGGGGAGCCAGCACCCCTAACTGCCTCTTTTGTCTTCATTCTTGTAGCGGAACTGGGCAAAAGCGAAGCCAGAGATGTGAACCACTTTTCTGTACCTCAAAACTTTTTTTCTCACTAGTTTATACTCGGTTTAGTATTAGAAGGTGCTTTTCAGAGCAGCCAATCTTTCCTTTCACTTAATTTTTATTTATTTATTTGTGTCTTAAACAGCTGAGCCAGCAACAGGCATGGAGACCAGAAATGCTGAGCACCCTTTATCTGCAGAGCCACTAATGGGAGACACTTATTAATATTTGATTGAAAACTGCAATTCTTTAATAAAAGCAAAATAGTAGCACGAAAGACAATTATTGTTCTTTTAACAAATACACTGATTCAGGAGCCGTCCCCTGTACCCAGGAGTCCCTGGTTCTCACTAATTGAAAAACCTACCGCTGTCTGGCTTTATATTTCAGAACAAATGCTTATAAATGAGAATTTCCTTTTTTTGCCGTAGGGAATTCTCATCAGTTCACCAGAAATTACTTTTCTGTGAAGAAGAAGAAGAAGGAAAAAAAAAAAAGCGGGGAGGAGTATTCTACTCTTTACACTGAGCCAGCATCTGCATAAAATACGGATGAGAGTGGCTCGCGTAACTTGTCTCAAATCGGCTGCTCCTGGTGTCCAGTGCTGGCTCATCAACCACATGGCAGATCAAATTAGCCAAGCTCTCTCGCCAAGTACTGCGTCCTGCTCTTTCCTGCGAAAGCTGGGGCGGCTTGAAAATCTCATCTGCGGAAATAACTCATGGAGGCTCAAGGAGCTCTAGACACTGCAGGCACCAACGCTATTCATTACCGTCTCCGCCGGAGGGACGGAGAAAGTGCCGGGTGGACCCGGTCCCGCAGAGGGAGAGCAGAAGCCGAGGTCTCTCCTAAGCCGCGTGGATGGCCCGCTTTTGCAGGAAATCTGCCACATGCGCTGGGAGGTGAGTGGGGCAGCTGTGGTGACTGCTGCCCTTTACAAAGGGGGAAACTGAGGCACAGAGCTAAGGACAAGGAACTGACTATGGTTGCGGTTCACGTCAGAAGTCCTGGGACTGGATTTCGGGGTCACTGGCCTCTGGGCCACTATAAGTTTCACTACGATTAATTTAAGGGCCTTCCTTTCTGTTCTTTCTCCACGCTGTGTGTCCTGGCAAATGGGAAACCGCTAAGACAGAAGTGTGACTGAAAATAAGAAGAGCAGAGAAGGGTGGTTCGGATTGCTACACTGGCAGCAGGACAGGGACTGCGGCAAGAGGATCACGTGTTTCTCCCTGTTTTCTTCTTCGTCTAGCCACACTGCCTTTCCCTGCAGGGTTCTCCCCCCCCCCCCCCCCCCCCCCCCCCCCCCCCGGGGCTGGTTGGCCTGAGCGGGCGCGTACCTATCAGGACTGCCAGCACAGTCAGATGACCCCACGTGGCTGGAAGGCTCTCGGGGCTGGGTGTGCCGGGGGATGGCACGATGGTCCTGGCACCCTCCTCTCCTGTGCGCTTCCGGCCCCGGGGCTGCTGTGGGCGGCGCCGGTAGCAGCGTGGGCGGGCAGCTCCGGCTCCGCCCCAGGCACTGTGTCTGTGCATCGTCTGTGCATCGTCTGTGCATCGTCTGTGCATCGTCTGTGCCTGCGCATCAGGGTCCCGCTCGGCGCCCATCTCGTGCAGCTGCCAGAGCCGCCCGTGCTTGCAGCGAGGCCGACTGACAGCCTTCGCAACTATCGGGGAAGGCTCCAGCTGTCCCTCCCTTGCCTCCTTCCTTTTAAAACCACCTTCGGAAGAAGACCGAGGCACCGCAAGCTGGAAGCTGTTCACCTCCTCCTACTGTCCCCTCGACTCCCTCCCGTGCGGGGCTCTGCAGGTGGGTGTAGGCGGGAAACTTTTGTTCTCTGTGCCTTCCATTCTAGCAGCTGACATCGTGAAGTTTTGTGTGTCAAAGCCAAAAGAACAAGTGTTCTTTCTCACATGGTGCTGCATTCAGCTAAAATGAGGGAGATGGGGGAAAATCCGTGCTTGGGGACTTAAGGCCCAGGCTTTTCTTTCAGCATGTGGTCAGAGACTGGGAATGAAAAGAAGTTTCTAATTAGCCCCAAGGAAGCTGCGTCGGTAAGTACATTAATAGAATGAGATCCTCTCTGTGTTGCAAACATATGGATTTCTTAGAAGAAGTGGAACGTACGTTTTATATATACACTCAGACTCCAGCCTCCTGGGCTGTCTCGGGAAACACAGTCTGATGGGGGTGAATGCTCAGTGACAGCACTTAGGAGTGGTTTAGGGAAGGATCTGTGTGACGCTGTCCAAGGAGAGGCAAACATGGAAAGCAAACACTTATTTCCCGTTGCCTTGGATAGCTGCTTGCAAAAATACTGGTTTTTGTCAGTGCTCGAAGCCACCATATCTGCTTCTGTCACGGTGACAAAGAGGAGCCTACAATCTTCTGGACCAAGTCATCTCTCTGCCACTTAATGGACTTTCTGCGCTCAGGCCTCCCGAAGTTTTGTTCTTTAAAATAAAACCCTCATAGCCCAGGATAGGCCCAGTGCTTCTGAGTGCCTACCTGCTCTGCGCTACATGGGAACACTGCCGATTTTCCTTGGTTTCTATCGCTGTCAAGAGGCCCATCCCCTTCATGTTTCTCTCGGGCAGAGGCAGGAAGCCAGAGACTAAGATGAAAACAACCCATATTCTTTCCTCCTCCACATCCCTCCCTCACCCCCAAAACATACTTCAATCTGAGATCGAAAGAGGTGTATAACGACAGGGCAGCCTGTCAGCTTCCCCGCTGGCTGGGAGAGCCTGAGCTAATATGCCTTCAAAACCTTCTTGACCTGAGAAATACAAGGCGATCCCTTCTGCTACGGTGAAAAGTTCACGGTGGATAACTTGATCACACGGGACACATTACAGGGTAACCTCTTGCTGCGTGCGGTGGCTATGTCTACCTTGATTGTGACACAGAGTTCCAATTAGCATTTAAGGGAAGAGACTTTATAGACGGCACACTCACCTCGACTCAGCCCGTCGGGTCCCCGGAGAATCCGGCATTCTTCTATCTGGCCAAATGGAGAAAACATCACCCTGATATCATTCTCATTACATTTCTTCGAAACCATTCCTATGAACAATTTTCGGTCTTCCACAGCTAGGAGATAAAAATAATGAATGAGCAAAGGCCATTTTTATCCCTTTTCATGTAATCAATGCTTCATTACCACATCAAGCTGGGGGCCCCCAGTCATGTGAGAGGAAGCAGCGCCCCAAGGCCAGCTCTTCTGACTTCCATGCCCCGCCCCCCAGCTCTGCTCTCCCACCCAGACCTTCCCAGACACTGCCTTCCTCTGTGAGCTCGTGCTTACCCCTACGACACCTTCAGAGGACAGGAAACCTACAAAAAGTCCTCCCCTTCCCGCCCTGTTTGGAGACTCACAGTGCTTACTAATATGTTAAAGCTCCATGCAGTTGCTAAATGCTACTGTGACAGAGAGATATTTTGGAATATGCCTTTGAATTTTTTTGTAGGTGTTCCTTAACTTGAATGACCGAGAAAGAAAAAGGGTCAGGGAAAGAAAAATGGGATGAACAGAGGAAGTGCGATAGGAAACAAAACTTTTAATAGGGCACTCGGAGAAAACCTTCTCCCCCAATTTCAAATAGCTTTGCCCCATGGATCCAGACAATAAGAAGAGATAAGGGAGATGCTCATCTCTCTGGAGAGCCAGTAAATAACCTGTCTGTCCATCTGTCTGTCACACTGGCTGTGCAGCTCTAACCTGGACAAGGCATGGTCTGCACCTGCAACTGAAGAGTAAGCCAACTGTAGGGAGAAAACAGGGCTGTGGCTACTTGAGAAGCCCATCGGGACGGCCAGATGCTCAGGGTGGAGCCCTTAACGGACAACGACACGCCCATTCTTAACCTTGGAAACTGCCAGGAGGGTAAGACTGGGGAAGGTTTACCTCTGATGACCTGGGAGATTTTCCTCAAAATCTACAAGCTTGCGCTCAGGATAAGTGGCCTACATTTAGCCTCAAAGGCTCAATTATCACTGATTTCAGGACAGTGTTCGCAGCCTTTTTTTAGGAAAGAGAAAAAAAAAAAAAAAACCCGTTCTAGACGTCCATGGGGAAGAGTCTTGCTTACTTCCTGTGTTGCATTTTAATCCATTTCTCGGGACCGGGAGCAAGGGCAGCTGGAGGTGGTAGCACCTGAGGCAGGCCGGCTTAGGGGCTTGCCGTCCACCGCTGTGTTCGTACCTCCGTGTTGTGTCTGTCTCATCATCTCTCCATTGCTCTTCAACTGGCTTTTATCTCTGTCTCCCTTATTCCTGCCTTGGACAGTGTCTCATTTTCATTTAAACAACAAGAATGTATTTTAGGCTTTCCAGGGCCAGGTGCTCTTGGTGCCTGAGTCGAACTGGCCTGGACACCCCCCACCCCGCGCTGGGGCCCAGGAGAGATCTGTGGGGGAAGCAGGGATGGGACACAGGGAGGTTTGCTCTGAAGCCACACCCGTCCACGAGGGGAACCCTTCTGCCTGTGGTGTCCACTGCAGTAGCTAAAGCCACGCGTGGCTCCTGAGCCTTGAACCGTGGCCAGTGTGACTGAGAAACTGAATTGTTATTGTGATTTAACTGTAACTAATTTAAATTTAAAAAGCCACAGGTGACATTCTAGTGGACAGCGCAGCTCTGAGAGGCCTGAGTGAGGCAGCTAAGTGCTCCTTCCTGTACAGCCCAGACTGGAAGGGAGAGACTTGAAAGATGTTTTGTCTCACTCTAAAAGACACCCACCCCACCCCGTGGGGCAGGGAGGGAACTTGCCTGGGGTCATTCAGCAAGGAGGGGGCCTAACCTGGACCACACCTGCTGCCCCGCTCCTGGCTCCAGTCCTGTCCCCGGTGGTGCTGTTTCCTACGAGAGCAGAGGAGTGAAAGGAGGCCTCCAGGGGTGGGCAGGGCCAGGTCAGGAGACTTGCCTGGTCCCAGCCCTGCCATTGAGTTGATGTGAGACCTTGGGGAGTGAGAAAACTTCTGTGGACCTTGGTCTTATCATCCATAAAATGGGTTTCAACTCTTCTCTATCCTTGCTGTCTTTCTTAAGGAACAGAGAGAAGTGGGGCGGGGTGGGGGGGTGGGCAGAAACGCTGAAGCCCAGAATCCCACCCACCAGCCGCGCTCTGCACTTGGGCAGCTCCTGAGATAGTGCAGAGAAACTCGGGCTCTGAGGACCATTGGAAGCCACGATGCCACAGCACCTTGAGCTGCCGATTGTGTGCCAAGAGCTTGAGAAAGGCATGTAAGCTGGCCTTTAAGGAGCACAGGGAGAGACTGGTAGAAGCATGGGGACAGCACAAGGTATAAGGAAAGGAACACCCTGTCCTGGGTGTAACTGCTACCCAGCAATGGGTACGTCAAAGTGGACGTGGGCAATGGCATCACTGGCTCTGAGTCGTAGGGGGAAGCTGGTGAGGACCTGCCTTCCTCCCTGAGATAACAATCTTACATTTAAGAAGCGCTTTTCTTTCCCATCAAGCAGGTGAGCTACCAGTGGTCTATGGGTTAGTGGTGGGAGTAGCATCTGTGCTCACCAACAGCGGGGTCACCAGGATGACACGGTGGCCCAGAGGGAACACGGCATCCCCCCGATGGGAAGGAACGGACTGAAGCGCTGCAGAGCAGGGAGCGGCCAACTTCTAGTCGCAGTTGTAGCCTTCTCCCTGCCCCCCATCTCTAGGACCTCTACCTGAGGAAGCTGTGGCTAATATCTTCTTGAGACTAAAAAAAAAAAAAAAATCCTATTGAATTTCTTCTTATTTTGAAGGATCCCGTTTTAGTTCTTTCAAACAAAAGCAAATGATAAATTGCCAGTGAGTCCTTGGTTTCACTGGGAAACCTATCATGATGGCATGGAGCTAAAACACTGCAGGTTTGGAGCTCCAGGGTGATGCAGGCATAAGCTAAATGTGCAGCTCCCGAATAAGCTTAAAGGATGATTTTTCCTAAGAGGCATAGTAAGAACTGGAAACAACTGCTCAACAAACCCTGGCTTCCGAGGCATCCCGCCGGCTAAACCTGGGCAGGGAGATGGAAGAGAACGCTCTTTTCAATGCTAAGTAGCAGCCAAGGAAATAGAACGGAAACCTACACCTCCCAGATGCTTTCCGAAATGCCGATGTCCTCCCGGGCGTGCGCCCCATCCAGGAAGCTGGATGTTTGCAATCACTAGAGCCCTAGTACCTCTGTGGCTCTAACAGCTGGGGCCGTGCGTGCTTTAAGGGCAAACGGGGAGAACTACTCACTCCCCGCTTTCTTCCCCCTCGAGTTTTCCCAGTGAAAATTTATTTGTAAAACCTATTCCTGGGATTCCCAGTCTGAGGATCCTTAAACAGCTTTGTCAGCATTTTAAATAAACATAATTATCGTGCATTCACTGAACTGTCCATCAATTTTTGATGAGTTTCTTGGTGGGGTTTTTTCCACCAAGTGGAAGTGAGTGCGGCTCATTTAGGTTTTCAATCCACGTGAATGCGGATTGCTTCAACAAACCTGTGTTTACAGTATCCTGTTAAGTGCTTTACGGAAATTAAAAAAAAAAAAAAAAGGAAGGCAAGAAAGAAAAGCCTACTTTCCTTCAGGATAACAGATGAATGAGCAAGGGGCGATACTTTTTACCCCGAGTGCTGTGCGGGTGGGGCGACCCCATCACTCATTACGACCGGACCGGAAGCTATTCCATAACCAGGGACCATTTCAAGCTCTCCTCCCGTGGCATGAGAATGGGTTAATATTTTAAGTGGGGACTTTTTTAAGTTCGAGGAATAGAAACTTCGTTTTTGAAAAATCCCTAATTGTAAGTCTGTGCGAACACCCTGGTGTACAATCTGTCAAAGTCACACCTGGATTCAGGGCGGCCTGAATTAATTAACAACTTTTCAATGTGTTAGTGCTAACATATGGCATTTAATTACTGCCTCCAAATCCGTGAGTCTCTCCACTTTGAATTTCAAAATTATTTCTTCCTCCTCCAGTGCATTGGAAAGTGACCGGATGGGGATGCCCTGTGATTCCCATCTTTACTGGAGGCTTGCAAACCTGCAACCTCCCTGACCACGTTCCATCATTTTGACCCTGTGAGCTCTGAACTCAATGCATGGACACCAGGGGTTTCAGAGGCCTTGAAAAAAGAGAAAGGGCTTACTTGGCATTTCTGGATGTGAGGCTCTAAGGAGCCCCGACAAGTTGTGAGGTTGGAGGGTTCAAGCAGGATGCATTTATGTTCTGTCTACAGAGTAAAACAAAACAAAAACACCAACCCTTTCAACCAGAAGCACGACATAAGAGTGAACACTGGCTGGTCGCTGAGACCCCCAGCACAGAACCAAAGGCAACCTCTATGCTTTTCTTATCACTTACTGCTAGACAAACTTCAGATCCGGCAACTGCATGTACTTTTCAATCTTGCACAGGTGGTACCTTTTCCTGCATAGCAAACAAAGCTGGAAAAGAGGCCTTCCCATGGTATACAGAATGAAAGATAGTAACTATGTGCTAGGGTATGCTGCAATCCAGAATCCACACCTCCTCAATCAAGCCTCTTCCCCTGCCATTACTCAACTGTATGCAGTGGAAGAATGGTAAGAAAACTTGGAGTCTGTGAAATTTGGGTATTTATTCAGTGTGTTCTTCCTAAAGACCCCAGTATTTTATTGCTGATCCAGAATGGGATTTTTTTTTGAACACCTGGCACAGTTAGAAGTAAAATGCTATGAGTTTGCAGAAATATGCTAGAGGCTGCAGCTTAAATCAGAGCCAATTAAGAGGGCAGGCTCTAGGAGACCTGGAGATCTGGAAAGCCTGTGTAGGAAAATGCTGAAGGGCGGGGCAGATCCAAGAGCAACCGAGTGTGTTTGGGCTTACCACAGTGGTTCCCTTTGTCAGAATCTCTAGATGGATGAAGGCTTCAAAGAGCGATTGCTTTCTGGAATTCATTTGTCCATCACTAATTAATCAGTGATTAGCAGCCCTTTCTTGCTCAGCAAATACAAAGTTTCCGAAAGCCGAACATACTGATAATGAAGATGGTTACTGTCTAACTGTGATGAGTCCTTTGTGCTATCCATAAATGTCAGCAAACTCAATAAAGGTGCAATTAGAGCTCGTTATCTCTCTTTCACAACTCCAGGAGCTATTGAGAGCATCTGAGCCAAAGAAATCTTTGTGCTCTATGAGCTTTGGAAACCACGCTTACCTGTCAAAACTGCCATGTGAAATCAGAAAGGACTTGCACCTTTTATCACTTGCTTTCGAAAATGATACATCACTCCTGATTCCTCAGCCAGGTCCAAGGAGAACCCTGAGGCCTGTTCCGTCTCTCAAGGTGAGGCACAGACTTTGCACCTCCATAAGGAAAAATGCCTTAAAAGGAGCTTTCAGTCCACTTACACTTTTTGACTCCCCCCACGCACCCCCCCCGGAAACTCAGAAAGTGAAGGTCAATCTATAAAGCAAAGGAAGAACTGGCCCAACGAGAAGGTGTGTGGAGGTGGTTTTTCCTTCGTGTGTCCGGAGCCGTGCTTTGGTAGGAGCGGCAGCCTCGGCTGCCCACAAAGCATAACACCGCCGCTCACCTCCCACAAGCGCACCGATGACTTAGCAGAGCAAATATTCACTAAGTGCCAGGCATTAGGCCAAGTTCTTTGTAGATGTTAACTTATGTACTCCTCGAAGCACCCCGTAAGGTGGGCGTCACAAGAAGGATTCAGACTGCGGACCACCGAGCGCCCCCCTCTTGCAGCCAGAGATATGGGGCCTGGGTGAGGTTACAGAACCTGCCCAAGGACCCAGTCAACACGTGCATGGTCAGGCAGGGGTCAAGTCTGAGCTCCTCGAGATAGCTTTTACCTGCTACCCTGAGTTGCTTCCTGAACAACGGCATTTTTAGGTATCTTTGCATCTTAGTAATAACAGTGTCTAATCCTGCTTGGCAAAATGGTTGGCTGAGGGCGGTTCTACTCTGTTGCTGCCATTCTAAACCCAGAGCAAACATCAGCTTCGGAGTCCAGAGCTGACACTAGAAGCAAGGGTGACCAACCAGTTGAGACCTCCAGGTCGCTAGCCTACAGAACGGGTTCTCTAAGTCAGGCGTTGTGTCCACACAGCGGCAAAGCTAAAGAAGAAACCCTTTCATGGCCCAGCTACTTGGGTATTCCAGGTCAAACATCTCCAGAGGAGTTATCTAATTCATCCTGTTTTTATAACAGTGACCCAAGGTTCAGAAATAAGACCACACCTCCTTCATGGCCCTTGTCCTGACCCAGGCTAGAGAATTAAGAGTCCAAAGACAGGGAGCATCTCTTAGGGGCCAGGAGCTCCCAGATGACTTCACAGACAGGGTTCATCCCCCGAATACACAACTCCTCTCTCCCATGAGGAACAGAACAGACTGTAAATGTGTACTTCTGGAGCAAAAAGGCTCAGGAGTCAGCATGGGCACCTGGCCTTCTGCCTGTAGATACTCTCAGTGCAGAGCCCTATGAGGCCAGAGAAAAATCCGGGAGGTAACAATAACCCACATTTTAGAGAAGTGGTGCTCTATTGTTTGCAAAACACTGTTGTATCTTATGTGAGTCAAACAAAAAACAAAAAACACCTATCTATGGAGGTAGTGACCATGACCCCCATTTCATGAATGAGGAGATCCAAGTTTGGTTGTTAAGTGACCGTTAGATCAGTAGACTCAACGTCAGTAAGTTCCATGGGGTCGGGGCAGTGTCTTTCTTAGTCCTTCCCCTTATTCTGCTTCAGACTCAGGGCCAAAGCCCAGCCCCTAGCAACAGGCCCCACCCACAGTAAGTCATCACGGGGTAACTGCTGAATAAAGGGGTGAAGTCACCTGACCAGGGTCCTGCAGGAAAGCAGGGTGAGGTTTCGGACCCTCTGATGCTGGATGCTGCCTTTGCGGTATGTGGTACGGGAAGAAGGGAACAGACTCTCAGACAGGGGTGCAGTGGTGGAGGAGATGGGTGGGGAGAGGGGGTAAGCGCCCAAGTCTACTCCCTGACGGATCAATCAGGTGCTGGTGGTACCATGCTCTGACTTGGAATTTTCTTCAAAACTTCCTAGTCTGTGAAGAAGCCAGAAAATGGGATGCACTACAATTAGCAAAAAATGCCTTGTGGAGAGATTTAGACCCCAATCATAATTTACATTTGCAGATATGCAGATCTCTGAGTGCATGGCTTCTGCCCTGATTACTAATTAATGAGGTGCCAACCTGCCTGTGGAAGCAAACAGTGCTGATTATGTCAGTCTTGGGGGACGGAGACGCGTTGAGGTCTGAGAAGGTAGAAGATTCCTTTAACATACATTTCAGTGAATTCAAAGAACAAAATGGGGACAGAAGGCGGGTGTAAACGGAAGCAGAAAGTTAGGAGAGAGAAATGTGGCTATTGGCCCTTCCGCATCTTGGAGAGGTAAATCTCAATGATTTCACAGACATCATCCCATGCATATTTTAGTACTGAGCGTCCATTTATGTAATCAGCTGGCTGAATTCTGAATGAATTTGGATGCAGATGCATCGGTACAACTTAGAGAAGAGTGCCATAGAGGAACACACCAAAGGAGGAGAAAAGACAAGCAGCATTCTTGGAGGGTAGGCCCTTTCCCGCTCATCCACTTTACACACCCTGAGGTCCTTCCTCTCCATCAGGTGTCCTGGGATGCTTGCTCGGTGGGAGGGGATCAACAAGAGGCAAAGGCCACAGAGTTACCACACAGAGCAAGCCCCGAACAGAGGGACACGGAAAACCATTTCTTGCAATGTCTTCAACAGATCTTTACACCAGAGACGTATCCCCCACTTTTCCCAGAGCAGGAAGCACATGGGGCCGGCTCCTCCCTCCCCCGTCTGACTCCTTCATTGAAAGAAACAGACAGTATTACATGAGACAGTTGGTCACCACCTACCGTTTGACTTTTCACTATCTGCAGGTTTCATCTGAATGGGATGATGCATCTAAAAATACAAAAGTGAGAAAGTAAAGGCAGATTGAACAACTGTATGAACAGTCTCAGAAACCCCACACTATTAAACTTGAGTCCTCAAACTGTTACAGGGACACATCAGTAATAACAGGATCTCTCCCCGTCAAAAGTAAACGCATGAAAATGCAAGCCTGTGGTGACGTTCAGGAATAGAACCCTTTTGAGTCACTGGGCCCTGCGACACAGGATTGGGCTTTGTAGTCGGACCTGAGTTTGAAACCTGGTTCTGCCACTCAGTATAGTTTCTGCCCATATCTTATAGGCAGTTCTGGCTCTGCCGTTCATCATCATTGCCACATGATTTTGGGCAAGCGCGCTAACTTCTCTGAGTCTCAGTTTCCTTATCTGTGCAACAGAGGTAACACCTGCACGGCAGGAATGAAATGAGCAAAGGCATATAAAGGGGGCGCCGTGAACAGGGGCCAGGACATGCTGGGAAAAATGAACTACTGTTATTCTGTAGTTTATTACACATTTAAATGCAGATTGTCTTTGTTTTTCTTCTGGCCATGCTCTCTGCTGCAGGGATTTTTCTTAGACCTCAAAATTATGAGTAATTTGAAGGTCTAGCAGTTGATTGATTTAGGCGCTATTACATAATTTTTCTCAAATACAAAGTATGACAGAGGAATGCAGAGCTACTAAAGGGATGGAGGAGGGAGGGGAGGTGGGAGGGAGGGGCAGGAGGCATGGATCTGACGATCAGGTTCGCTTGGTAGGTGTGCAGGAGTGAGAGGAACCTGAGACAGAGTGGCGCCAAGGTCCTGAATCGTGGTGCCCCGGGTGCTCTGTGGCTCTTTACACAATGCCCATCTCACCACCGTGCACGATCCACGGAGTTTACTCCAAGCGCAGAATGCTACCACCATTTCCAATTAAAATAAATTCATCCAACCACTTTCAAAGGTCCTCTCGCTTTATATTTCATCATACCCCAAGGAACCTCAGAGCCACAGTGTAGATGGAATCACTGGCCTTGCAAATGCTTTTATTATAATGGGTCCCGTTCTCTCTGAACCTTTAATTCCCCCAGTGGACTTCCATCACTTGCAAGCCCCAGCTCTGGGTTTTATCTAATTTAAAGGAAAGGGGAATGGTACTTGGCTCTGGCACTTAAATGATGGAAAATTATCATCAGGCAGTTAGGGCCATGTGTAGCTAATGCCTGGCAGGGTCTTCAAAACACAAGGGGAGTGGGAAAGAGGGAGTACTATCAGGGGACGAGAGGCTAAATAATTCAGGGCTGCTTCATTTATCCTTTTTTTTTTTTTAATGTTTTATATATTTATTCATGAGAGTCAGAGAGAGAGAGAGAGAGGCAGAGGGAGAAGCAGGCTCCCCGCCTAGCAGGGAGCCCGATGCGGGACTCGATCCCAGGACCCCGGGATCATGACCTGAGCCGAAGGCAGACGCTTAACCATCTGAGCCACCCAGGCGCCCTGCTTCGTTTATTCTAAAAGGCAAGATGCTCTTATGCATAGAACATAGGCCTTTACATGTGGGGTCTACTCGGATTCCCACTCCATTAACATACTCAATTTGTGGAGGAGAGACTAGAATGAGAATGGAATGTTCAGGGGTCAGCAAGTAGAGCAATCTTTTCAGAAAAGACTGGAATTTATCCCTAAAAAGCAGACAGAAGTAAAATGTGGAAAAGTCCTGGTTTGGGCTGGGTAAGGTGGGTTCTATCCTACAGCTAATGCTTGGGGAAGATGGGCTGAGTCCATCTCAGGGTAGGGTAGCTTCTACCCAGGGTAGAAGGTGGCTACCCTTCTAGCATGGCTTTATCCATCTCTTCAGCAAAGATGGGTGAAGTACCCACTGTGTCTCAGGCTCTAGGCTAGGAACTGGGGAACAAGGCCCAATAAAGAATTTCAGGCCCTTCGGGTGCTCAGTGTGTATGGGGGAGGCTGATGTGTCAACAGCCCCAGGAGCAACATGGGAAGTGCTATGCTAGACAGAAGAGCAAGGGGGTGCAGGATCTCAAGGGAGCAAGCACTTCATTCTGCCTGGGGAGGAAAGTGAAGGCTTCTTAGCAAAGGGGATATGTGATTCGAGTCCTAAAGGTCAAGTTGGACTTGCTCGCAGAAGAGGGGGAAATGGCATCTGAAACCAAGAGAATATCCTGTGCAAGGCACAATGGTGAGAAAAAGCATACTTCCTCCTAGCAAGGAGGCCAAAATGTGTGTGGGGAAGGGCGCAAGAAGGAGATGCGAAGGCAGTTGGCACCTGGGTCTCAAGAGGATCCTGTGTACTAAGGAACTGAAATTGTGTCTAAAAGTCAAGTCAGGCATAGAAGATTCAGGTAGCAAGGGCAGCAAGATCAAATCTAAATTCCAGAAAAGTCCTTTCTGGCTACGATGTGGTGGATAAATTGGGACAGGGTCGGGGGGGGCCGCTAAGAGGCTACTGCGGACATGCGTGTGAAATCGATGGTCTAAACCTCAGAGGCAACTGGCTGGTTGTGGGGATGAGGGGGAATGAGAACCATCACGGGAGCATGGCTCAAAGAGGGGAAACATGAGAAAAGTAGTTTTGGGGGAGACTGATTAGTGCAGGTCTGGACATGCCACACTCGATGTGACTGGGGCTGGAGACAAGTTGGGTGCCACAGAGCACCCAGGCTGTAGTGACGGCTCTGGGGCCATGGGCATGGGTGAAACTGTCCATGAGGGAACGTACAGTGAAAAGAGCCAAGAGCCAAGGACTATCAAGAGAACCATAGAGAATATCAAGAAAAAGGAAGCGAAGAGGTTTTGAGCAGGAATAACTGGTTACGCAGGAGCCCCGCGGGAGAGCTGTCAGAACAAGGTGATGGTCAGAGCATGCTACGATGGAAATGCCCAAGTATCCTTTTGGATATGACAATACGATTTTCTTCTGGGAACTGATCAAAAGCAGTTTCTGTGGGGCGGTGGGGCCAGAATGCCACACTGCAGGAGCTGGGGAGTAATAGGGAGGAGAGCAGCAGGAGATACGAGAACTGCACACGACTATCTCAAGAAGATTCGCTCATTGGAGTCTGGGGCAGAGGATGAGGATGTGGCATCTTTCTTTTCCAGAGAGCAAAGACAACAGGCCAACGTGCTGAAAAGGGTCAGATGAGAGTCACAGGTTGAGGCAAGGAGACAGGAGGTGAGTGTACCTACACTATGTACAGGACACAAAAATGAATGAAGAGGACTCTTGCCCTCAGCGAGCTTCCCATCCATCATGGCAGCTGATGTGCACAAAGAGAAAGAAGAACAAATGGTGGCAAACATCAGAAAAGGGGCCTAGACAGAGTGCTATGGGCATTCAGCCGGACCTCTGATGTGCACGGAGGTCTGGGGCAGCAGCTCTGGGAGCTTCTGCAAGAACAGAAATCGTTCTGCTCTAAAGCTGTCAAGGGCCTGGGGAGCATTCAGCCCAATGCTCTTCATTTATACGTCTGAAGGGAACCGTGACTTCACGCACAGCTGACTGACGACAGAGTTGGGATCAAACATCTAAGCTCTCTCCATTTCATTCAGGGCCGATTACCCCCAGATCACACTGCTTCTCTACTAAATGTCTAACATGGGACTTGGACGCACGAGCCTACAATGAAGGACCGCAGGCCCCACCCACTGAAGGCGCTGCCGTACCCCACCAGGCGGAAGTCACCTTCCCTCCTTTGACTTCCCTGAACACTTCATCTACGCACTTTATGATGAGTATTACTCCAAGACTTGACTCTTGGTTTTCCTGCAGCTGCCGAGAGACTCAGCTCCGTTTCTGACCTGAGACTGCCCCGAAGGCTCTGGAATGTAAGATCAGTGGTAAGAACATGGCCATTGCCACTGCAGACTTGAACTTTGCTCTGGTCCTCCCCTGGCCCCGAGAGAGAGAAAGTCAACTTCACATAGTTGGATTGTCGGAGCATGGTGAATTCTGAATGGGCGGTCACCCTCCTTCAGAGGAAGGTGGTGAGGACTTTCGGAAGGAAGATGAAGACTGTGGGGATCATGTGTGTACAGCACTGTGACCTTCTTGGAGAGGGGTGTTCAATCAGTACTATATTAAGAATGGCTCATTATCACGGACAGTGCATTTGAGTTATACATTTATGGGATATAAACATCAAGGAAGACCAAAAAAATGGTCTGGGGGAGTTGTTTTTGTAATGTTGTCGCACTTCCTCAAAATTTCATTATTCCAAAGAAGTCTGGGAGATTTGTTGAGTGGAGCGAGAAAGTGACGGAAAGGAGCCGGCATTTAGTGGAAAGTTTCAAGGTGTAATAAAGGGATTCCTTTCCTACGACAGGAAATGGTTCAAAGATTTGACACAGTCAGACTAGCACTACGCATTTGTTCACTTATTTCTTCGTTTACCAGATGCCATGTTAGTGAGATGCTGCGAACTCACGGATGGAAGAGTCTGGTCCCACTGGAGCTTATAATACAGTGGTGCTGACAGCCACATCAGTGGCACACCCACGCGGAGACACGCAGTGTGGGGACTCAGAGATGCTGGACGCAGACACAGGGAGGGCGAGCCAGAGAAGGTGTCTGAGCCAGAGCAGAGTTTGAGTTCAGTCCTGAAGGAATCCTAATGCTCACCAGGACCCGAAGGAAGGATGTTTCAGAGTAGAGAACACACTCTGAGGCACAGAATAAGAGAAAACCAGCCATGTTGCTACAAGAGAATGATGTGACGACCTTCTGACTAAGAGAGGAAGCAACAGAAGTCACTAAAGAAGGTCATTCACCGAATACGAAATACCTAAAGCAGCATAACCAGGCTAAGAGTGAGGGATATGCTCAGGGAGTGGAGAATTTCAAGTAAGATGAAAACAATGCAAGTCTACTCAAGCTTGAATTAAAACTTGGAACCAGACTGGTGGCCAGCAACCCTACCCTCACCACGCCGTCAAGAACGAAAGATGAAACCCAGGGTGTCCAAACCACTGCTTCTCTAGACTATGTCTGTTGCGAGGGGGGAAAATGGCTCCCCCTGCACCCCCTCCCCCCCGCCTTTGGGGGGTGGGCAGGGGGTGGGGCCCGGAGCCTGTGTTCTGCACCTGGAGGTCCCAGCTGACAATAGCAGACTGGACGAAGGACCAGGGAATTTGGCAGTCATGCTTCCAATCCCCTAATGCCTCACCAGTCCTAAGGCAATCTGAGTCAGGCTTGAGGGTGGTTCCCTAGAGGAGGACAATCTTCAAGAATTTTTGCAAGGAGTCTCCTAAGAGACACACACTAATGAAGTTGAATCTGCATCTCCATAAGCATACAGGGTGGGCAGAGTCTGGAAAAAAATCTTCAGGGGTCTGTATTGTCATGATCTATCCAATGGCACCTCTGTTGGAGGAGTCTAGGAATCGTACACACACCAGCCTGTGACACCCACAGGGCGGTTTTCCCGAGGCACAATGAAACCAGAGTGCCCAGTCTATTACTAGTGTTCAAGTCAGCTTGTCCTTGGAGCAAAGCAAGACCATGGGATTCCCTGTTGGCAGAATACTTGTCCTGGGGACATGCCAAGATCAATCGTTTTGGAAACGGATCCTGTTCATGGCAGTAAATTTGACTTAACACATTTCATCAAGTTTGCATTTCTATGAAGAAAGCCTTCTAAATCTATTTCCTCGAAGATTTCTTTGCACATGAATTTGTCATTTTATTGTAGAACAACATTTTGCCTCCAGTTACGCATTAAGGTACTGGTTAACTTCTTGGTCTCTAGCCCTGTTTGTTTTTTAAAAACAGATGAAATCTAACAAAAAGGGGAAATTTTAAGAGCTCCTTCCCTCCTGGTGGGAGGAGGGTGTGGGGGGGATGACTGGAACCGAGCATGTTCCTTAGAAATCAGTTTAATTTCGGTGACATCTGTGTAGTAAGTGTTCCATCCCACGTACAGAAGGTGGAAACTCCCAGAGAAGAGGAGAGTTACTGCAGTTCACTGAGCTCCATTTCTTGGGGACCTGATGAGGCTTCCAGTGAGTTGGGGCTTCTTGAGGTTAAGGGCTGAATCTTGCACCAGATCTGAGTATGGCATCAACAACGACACCACGCAGGCTGCCGTCCCGACGTGGGCACTCTCGTGGGACGCTGTCGGTGGGCGTCGGGGCACGCCAGCCTTCCAGAGCCTCCCCCTCTCTCCCCCTTTCTCCCCGCGCCCCCTGAGGGAGCGGCCCTTGGCCCTCCCCCCCCCTTGCCCCCCCCCCCCCAACCCCTGGTCTTCAGAATGGCAGGTCTCCTGATAGGACCCGACGCTCCTCACTCCTGAACGCATTGACCTTCGACGCATCACAGAAGCACCCGGCTGCAGCTCGTGAAAATGAACAGGAGGACGGAACGTTGGAGCAGAGCCGTCACGCCAAGTCCGTGGGGGTCACCGCACGTACAGGGAGCTATGCAGAGCCCCGCCCGCATCACGGGTCCTGTCACATCACAGCGACAGGGATGGGCTGGCCCACAGAGCAGCGGCTTTCACGAGCTATGCTCTCTGGAGTCCCCATTATACCTGCAGTCTGGCGGGATTTCGCCAAACCTCTCCGCCCCGGTCCTGTGGTGAATGAGGGGGAACCTCTGAGTTTCGACAGCCAGTGTTAACCCCGGCCTCGTCTGGGAGCTGGAGGGCCTGGGGGAAGGAATCAGGCTGGTTTCTCACACCGAGGAGAACTCGTGTTGAAACTTGTTTAACCCCAGCCATCACCCATTGATGAGTTAACCACCTTTAACACGAGATTCAATAAAACATGCCATTTCTTAACCTAAAGTGGGTTTTACAGTCACTCTTCTGCATCTCATTATTAAACCTGTCTTGACCCCTGAGGGAACAGCCGTGATGGTACATATTATAAGCTCACTGCCCATAAAATATTTAAAGGGAGAGAAGGGGGGTGGAAAGACGTGACTTCACACGAGAGCCATGCACCAAGTGAGAAAATGACAGGACTCCAGCCCTTCAAGACCAACGGGAACTTTTCTCTCCCTCCGTGATGATGCACATACAGCTCGTGCAGACCACCTCCAGCCTCACTGTACAGGACACCGTGAAGTACCCAAAGCACCTGTACTTCCTGCATTTTTCTGAAAAAAGGTGGTAGAAGTGGCAAAAAGGAGTTTCAAAAGATTTGCCTTCCACTGGAACGTGCCATGCCCGCAGATTGAAGTCCGTATTGCCGGGGGGTCTGCCGTTACGGCGAGGCACCCGAAGCCACGTTGGCCGGCCCGGCTCTCCAGGTGGGTGACTGCGGCATTTTCGGTCACGGTTCTACTAGGCTCGGCGTCAGGGAGGGTGGAGAGAGACCAAGGTGGCTTCCGGAATGTTGACGCAGCCTTACTGAGGACTATAGTGTGGTCAACTTGCGAAGATACCTTTAACAGAATGGCACCTCTGCAAGGAGTCGGAAGACCCAAATCCGTGTGCTGCATCAGCTACAACCAGGCCATAGCTACACCTGGTAGGTGAAGTAGAGAATGCAGGCAATTTTTGTGAGATGTTTTTTAAAAGATTTTATTTATTTTCAGAGAGAGCGAGAGAGCACAAATGGGGGGGGCGGGGAGAAGGCAGAGGGAGAGGGAGAAGCAGGCTCCCCACTGAGCAGGGAGCCCGATGTGGGGCTCGATCCCAGAACCCTGGGATCATGATCTGAGCTGAAGGCAGACACTTAACCGACTGAGCCACCCAGGTGCCCCCAATTTTTGTGAGTTTTTTTGTTTCTTTTTTTTCTTTTTTTGTGTGTGAAAAACAGAGGAAATCCTTCCTTCTCGTTTTTCCTGTGCCAAACACTGTTGTAGGCTCTTTATGTGTCTAAACTGTTCCAACAACCCTGAGACAGGTATAAATGGGGAGCCAAGGAGGGTTGGGGAGCGAGAGAGCGAGGGATATGTAACCTGGCCAAGCCCGAGAGCAAGTCAGCGGTGGAACAGGGATTGAGACTCAGGCTTGTCCCAGGCTGGAGCTTCCGTCCCCAACACTCCTCCCTGCTGCCCCTAGCATATATCCACACAGTTGTGCTGCAGGTGAATCTCGGGTTTCTAAGAAACAGCAAAATTACCCTAACTTCCCTCTTCTACACTAAACATAAAGATTGTCTAACTGTAAGTTTCTTTCCTCTTAGACTCATATACGAGCGTGTGCAGTGTGCATGTGTATATGTATGGATATATACAAGCGTGTGTATTGCACATGCACGTAAGAAACATTGTAAGTTAGCCTCAGAACAGGAATTACTGTGTTGCCTCCATGGAAAAGGTAGGAAAGAAAACTCAAATGGCTGTAATGATGGAAAGAAAAAACCCACAGCCTTAGAGCCATGTATGGAAATTACTGCCCCAGCCAAGGAGCCATTTGACTGTGAAGGAGCTGTGTGTCCTAATGCAGAGGTTCAGTGCTGATGCTCCCACAGTCCCTTCATCAGGCCCTCCTAAACAAGACACACACGATGGAATCAGACCCTAAGATGTGTTTCATGGCCAAGCTATCTGAAATGTTCCCTACCTATATTGAGAAGTGGACTGATGAAGACCAGCCTTTACTATCACCTATTCTCAGAGAGGAAAATAATTTTGAATCCCTGACATTAACTGATCCTACATTTTGTGGTTTCCTCCCAAACTGGTAGTACAGTAAAGTACACTGGAATCTATAAATAATCAATCAGTGTGGACCACTTTTTGTTGGCTAAGCATCATTCACACCAGAAAGCCCTGGCAGTGGGTTTCCTGTTAAGCGACTGGATTGTATGATGCCCGTCTATTTGAATATGGCTTTGGAAAGTCTGCAGAAAATGGAGTGCGGAGCTGCCCTCTCAAGACGGGATTCCTTGGTGGAAGCACAGTGCATGGGATTCATCTACACTTTGAATCCCAGGGCTACTCCAAATTGCTTTTGTGTATGGCCACCAACGGAGTTAACACAAAAACTTGGCAACCAGTATTTGCTAACCTAAATTTTTATAGAAGTGATCTAAGCCAAGGAAAAAAGTGGCTTTGAACATGATGACAATAAAGAAATAAAAGTCACCTTTTCTCTTCCCAAAGCAAATCACAAGTCGGGGAGAAAACTCAGAGTGGAAAGAACTATTTCTTCCTGATAGCCACTGACCGATACACGTGAAGTGCAGAGCGCTGAATAAAGTCATTACTATCATTATTATTTTAGCTAGCATAAAGGTTTCCCTGAGGTGGGGAGAAAAGGTCCCTTCCAAAGCCAGGATAACATACTGGAAGGAATGGCTTTTCTTGCTCACCTGGGAGGGATGCAGCGAGTTTCATTCAACTCCCAAATCCAGGAGAAAAACCTACAGAACCCAAATTATATATCTGCTTTTGGCCCATCGGGCTGCAGGGTAATGACACTATCTGTTTACATTTCTAGTACAGTCATGGTGCGATACCAGAGGGGGAAAAACAAGCAGCATAACCATTCAGTCCTGGAAAATATATATTTTTTTAAATAAAATAAGTAAAATAAAATATGGTGGGAAAATTAGATTACTCTGGGTGGAATTCTAGGAGGGAATTTGGAATCTGTTATGGTGATTAAGTCATCATTTCTGACAGATTACTCTAATTGGCTGTCAAGTGACATTCCACAACCCCATCTGTAACTCGGTGTCCTAGTCACTCAGCCTATGTTACCTTCTGTACATACACCATATACACTCAAGAGAAGCCAGGGCCCGGCATTTATTATACTCATTAGCTGTGATTAGGTTCTGT
Source organism: Mirounga leonina (assembly GCF_011800145.1). Taxonomy (NCBI): domain Eukaryota; kingdom Metazoa; phylum Chordata; class Mammalia; order Carnivora; family Phocidae; genus Mirounga; species Mirounga leonina. The sequence continues at coordinate 10,945,486 of NW_023270453.1, forward strand.
GTTTTCATACTAAATAGTAACACAAGCTTCCATTTTGCTTTATGTGCTCTTAAAATTACAAGAAAAATGAATAGGCTCAAAGGAAGAGGCATGGGATGTGAATGAAACAGAATTGTTACAACAAAGTAGGAGTGTGTCACTTTCCGCTTTCTGGAGCCTGGCTATTCAAGAAGGATGTTGCTCTGTTCTTAGTTTGACTTTTCTTGGAACTATAGTATATTACTTAGAAAGGTTAATCTCTGTCTCTCTGTAACCCTCCAGTCAAAGTTGGTACCTCATTAGCTGTTATTTCTGTAGAAGGGCTCTGCTATTGTGTTTACCAACATTATTGTGAATAGAAAGCCCTTTCTTTGATGACAGCTCAGGCCTCCCCTCCTCAGTCACCGCATCTTTGGGATATAAGAAGCAATTTATCCAAGCATTTGAGCTCCCAAATAAATTTGGTGAAAAGCAAAGCATAACTAGTTAAAATTGTAAGACTGCACCTTGCTTTGTCTAGAATCTTGAGATCTATATATTTTAATGACAAAAAAACCGGAGGGCATAAAACAGTTCTAGAAATGAAGACAAACGGGCAGACTCACTGTAAGGAAAGGCTTGTAGGATTACAGTGCTGTGGGGACCGCCCCAAGTACCGCAGAAGACCACACGAGGCTTTCGTATGACAGCTGGAAGATCACAATCACTACTGATTAATGAGCCAAAATTAAGAGAAAGGTAATAATTTGCCCTTATTACTAAATGGGAAATATACAGATATCCTTTCTAATCATGATTTCTTTTTGATTGTGGAATTGTCTTCCAAAACCAATGGATGCTCCAAGAGTCATTCTTCCAGATGTTACCCAGATGCTAAATTAGACATGCTGCTTAATTGAGCCATGCAAAATACACACTGAAATAATAATGCCTGGCCTGGCCATTAAGGAGTGGTTTAATGACCTGGGTAGTTCATTTATATTTCCAATACTATGACTCCACATGCCACAAACTTAGCATAATCTCATACTTTAAGACAAATGAGTCTGGTTTAAAAATAAATTATCCTTCTGACATTAGCCTTTGCCGGTAATGGCCATCTTTGGGCTCAGCTCTCACACAGCCTTGGGATAAAGGAGAACCCAGCCTGCCAGGCTCACGGTGGCTCCTTTCTCCAACAGTCCTGTTTTCAGGTCGTTCACCACTACCTTGTTCTCCCCACCCTGTGAATGGGGATGAGCTGAGCCCTGTGTTTGTGCCTGGGTCACTGTGCCTCTCCAGCTGGCCTTCACTCTGCATGGGGACCCCTGCTTGTTGACCTGGCCCTTCTGTGACTGTTCACTCCCTGTGAACCCAGCCCGGAGTCCTGGCCAAGCGGGGGGCTCGCCTCCTTCCCAGGGCTCGACCCTGTTACTGGCAATCCCTGGTACTGCTTCCCAGAATCCTCTCACTCAGGTGCTTTCGGCCACACCCCTGCAGCGTCCCCGCAGGAAATACCCTTTGGATGGCGCAACCTGCTGGACTGCACTTGAGTTTCGGTCAGCCACTGGAAGCTTGCATGCTGGATGAGACAGCTGCTGGGTGTGTTTCCCCAGACCCTTACCTGACTGCCGCTCTGGCTTGGCCCTACATTTGCTGAGTTTTCTTCCCCTAGGAATTCTCCGTGTAGATCTCATTTCCCTGCGATTTGTTTTTCTTCTTTACTCCTCACTATTTCCCCTGCGGCCACCTTGTTAGCTCTTGGTTCCTGCTCCCTCAGACTCCTGAAATGACCCCCTCACCTCTTCTGGTCCTTGCCTTCCAAGTGTCCCATACACCACTGCCTTTTTAATTTGCCTAAAACTCTGGTCTAGTAATTTCTGTCTCTTGCCCAAAAACTTTCCATGATCTGCCAAATTAAATTCCAGCTCCATGGCCTTTCAAACAACTCCATGCTTTGACCCCAAATTACCTTTTCAGGCTTATTTCTCATGATTGCTCAACATTTCTCCTCAACTCTAGTCAAACTGGACAACTTCATCCACATGCTTATCCACAAAAAGGCACAGCGTCCCTCCTCAGGCATAAAGAGACAGTATTTCCTTTGCCAACATAACCGCTGTATATTCGTCACCTAGGAACACCTATATGTTATTAGGTTGAATGGTGTGCAATTGCCATTTTGTAGATCATAAATAATTGAATATTGACAACTTTATAGGCTGCAACCTTGTCTACTGCGTGGCAATGAAACTGCATTATGTCCTTTTCAATGGACTCATGAGAAGCTCCCAGTGTTCAATTGATGTAGGCTCTTCCCTTTGTGAGGTTTGGAGAGATTTCCAGTAATTCATGTGCAATATTTACAAGCTGTATGAGCTCAATTAAATGTGAACTTGATGACACAAAGCAAAACCCCTCCCCATACCAACCGTGGAGTTTATGGGTGTTCCACATGCAGCACGGGGCTCCCTGCGCCCACTCTCTGCAGCTTCAACGCTGTTAAGATTAGCGATGCCTTATCCCTTAATCTCAGGTTCCCTTTCAACTTCAAGGCAAACTAAAGCCACCACAAGAATACCCTTCTATCAAGCAAATCTTTAAAACCTCTGGTTCAAAACTAACTTGGAAAACTTAAGCCGCTGTATCTTCTCTTGAACCTTCTGACGGGGTACCGGTGTCTCATCAAATCCATGGAAAAGCCCCACTGAATTTTGTATTCTACTGATCCTTCCCTAGCTTAGCGTCAGAGTCCTGAATTGTTTGAGTGGCTCTGCCAGCCACGTTTATTAATTAGTGTCTAACATTTCCGTATCTGCAAGTTGCAACCTCTCATAAAAAATGCATGGTTTGATTGGCTTAGGAATGACAACTCCATTTACATCAGACAAATAAATACGATACCTCACTTAGGAGCCTTTCTCCATTTGTTTATTTAGCTACCTCCATGGCCTTTGGGATTTATACTAAGTGAATGGAAGCAGATAACTAGTGTAATTTCCTCTCTTAATCACGTTTAGGCAAGAAATGATTAAGTATCTTTTTTTTTTTTTAAACAAATGAGGCTGGTTTTTAAAAAATTATTCCCTACTAAAAATAGATGGCAAGTTTGAAAAAAAAATGCCTTAAGGGCTATTTCATATTAGCCATGTTTAAAATGCAAATCCATTAAACATCTGATATTGTTTTTAGCAACTCTATTTATTCATCTCATCTTCTTATAGTAGTCCTAAACTTTGGTTGATATTTTGCCAAATGAAGATCTCTCCTCCAGTGCAGCTAATTCTTTATGAGTTCGAGTTTAATTTTACTGTCTCATTTTGCTTCCTACCTTCTATTCTCAGGTGTGAGATCGTTTACCAACTTTGGAAATTACTTGTTGGCAGTGCTCAGGGAAATTATGACAGTTCAATTGTTCTATAAATACCCTTACCCTGAAGCTCAGTCTCCTGAAGATCAGATTCTGGTTTAGGCCTTCCAATATACAGTACTGTAACCAAAATTCAAATGGCAGAGGAAAACTCAGAGAGGGGATACATTAAGAATATGGGAGACATTTTATATTAAGGAAGAAAGGCAAGAAGCCTTTCTTGACAGCACTTGATCTGCATTGGCTCATCTATTTTGATGCTTTCTTCTCTGAATGAGGTCTTGGGAAATTTGGGATGCTTTATTTTCTCTGTAGTGGAGAGTTACCAACACAAGGTCTGGGTTTGAGTCTTGGCTCAACTTGGCCAATTCCAAGTACCTATGGTCAAGCCACTTGACCTCCTTAACCCTTGGTAAACTATTTGAAGCAAGGATCATAATGGAAACCTCAATGCATGATTTTGAGGACTGAATCAGATTAAATAATAAGCTGCAGAGAAACCTAGGATTATAAACTCTTATTTTCTTAATTCATTTAGGTGTTACAACCAGAGTAAAAAATGCATTGTGACCACATGTGTTTGTGCCTCACCAAAAATGACTGTCTTCTGGATTAAAAATGTTTGAATAAAAAAAAAAGAGTAGAGTAGGGGTCTAACCTGACCAAAAGGATTGTAACAGAGAGCCCAAGTATCAAGACCGCTCTCCCACTCCCTCTTGTACTCCACCAGTTTGTAAAGAACTCTTGAGATTTTTTTTATATTGAGAGAGTGTCGATGAATAAAAGCTATTCCTGAGAGTTCATGTATTCAACACCTATTTGTTGAGCAGCATCTTTAGTATGAGGCTGGGCTCTGAGAGCTCTCTCTCCTTGAGGCATCTTGAGCTTACTACGGGAGAGACAGGTAGTTGAACATCTGGGGAGAGTAAGATTCAGCAGTGACAGGTTGAATCTCAGCATCTGCTACAGTGGATTACAGTGAAGGAATATTCGATTCCACCTTCACAGAAGTGAAACAACACTTGCGTGGGATCCAATGGCTGGAATGCAGTGCGTGAACAAGAGCGTCATAGAAGCTGGAGAAAAAGTAAGGGACACAGTGTGGAGGTCGGATCTCACCCTTAAGACCACCAGGTGTGTCCATTTTTTCTGCCGTAAGACACAACACAACCACGTTCACACACTCCTGCAGCGCACTGGGGGTAACATGCAGCCGCAGTGTCCTAATTCTACCCCATCCCCTCCCACTCAAGGGAGTGCCTGGAAGATGAATGAGTGTAGTCATTATAGGGAGAACTTTGAGAATCTCTTAATCCCTTCTGTGCTTTTACTAGCTGTGGTGACAACTCGTCCCAACTGATAAAGAGGGCAGAATTCCAGAGATGCTGCTAAGGGAGAATACAGGATTTCCTTGCTGATCAGAAATGGGGTACTGAGATGGGGTGGTATGGGAAGAGGAGGGGTTGAGGATGACTTCTGGCTTTTTGTCTTGGGTGGTGTCCCCAACCACTCAGACAGGTAGTACGTGAAGGGGGCCTGGGTGCTTAGTTTTACTGCTGCCTGTGGACCAACTGCATGGAACTTTCCAGTAGCAGCTAGAATCAGAGAAGTTTGATATCAAGATCAAGATTTGGGAGGCAGCAGGGCACTGGAAGCAGAGGATGAATGACGGAAATCAGAACTCGTGCAGAGTGAGAACGAAGGGGTGAAAACAGAACCCTGGGGCAAGCCTAGTTCTTGGCTTGCTATCCTCATGAGAAACAGCACCGTCCTTTTTATTGGGAGAAAGTAGGTTTTCAGTGACTTCTCTTCGCTGTGTAATGAAAGCTCCTGGAAGGCTTATGGCTTAAGATGTCTTTATAGGTTCTCTTTTACACTCAGCTCTGCTCCACCCCGGCTTCTTCAGCGTTTCAAGCTTTAGGCTTATCCAACTTTCCCTTGGGTAAATCGATACCATGCCTAGCCAGCCAGTGTATTTATTCTTTCATTGTTTAGAATTTTGTTAAAGTCAGAGCTAAATTTTCATTTTCCCACTAAGGCCTTTTAAAATTACCATGGGAAATAATTAACATCGACATTACCAGAAGACTTGAAGGGCATATCATGTTCAGAGGAGAGTCAAGCTAAGATGCTTATGAATGCACCCAAAAAACTCCAACTACAACATCTGTCCAACCAAATGCTGTCAAAGATACTGAAGGTCATGGTCCATGGGATGCTATTTTGGGACCCAGGCACTATGTACAGATGCCTTCGAGAGACCTGCTTCATAAGAGGTCCATGACTTGTATGCAAAGTGTTTTTCCATTTTCCTTTTCCCATCCCTGAACATGAGTGGCTATCTCCTGTGAGGCGAATTACATAGAAATATAACATGGGCATGCCCTTACACACCGACACAACACACTTCTGCTTAGCCAACATCGTCAAAGTACCTTGAGGAGGCATCACCAAAGATTGCTACAAAGACCAAAATGTCTTCATCCTTGCTCGCTCACTCCCTCCCTTTCACGCAAAGGAGATTTCATGGTTAGTCAACTGGGTTGAGAGTCTAGAGCTCATCTTCGCTAATGAGCCAATGTGCTGACTGTGGCCGCCACATCCTGCTGCTATGAGGGGTATGGACTTGTGCTTCTTGCCAAGGCCAAGGGTGAGGGGCTCAGCCCCTGGGACTCAGGCATAGTGACTACCGATGGGAAAGCATGGTGTGTCAGTCTCCAAAAATGCCTGGTTAGGAAGGAGAAGCTCCGCTGCAGCCCCAATCTATTAATTCATCTCTAATCAGAGACTGAAACACAGAAGTGGGGAGAGCAATGCGAGGATGAAACCCAGCGTCTGCTGTACACTCCTCCCTGGTCCTTCAGTATCTCCCTTCTCAAGAGGGGCGGTCTGCTCCCCTCGCGAGTCTGGCTGGTCTTGTGCTTGGACCATAAGCTGACAGCAGGCAGCACAAGGGTTGTGGCCTGACTTCTGAGGTGACGTCAGAAAAGAATGATGCTGATGATGTTTCTGTCCTTGGGGCTGCACAAACTCAGTGGAGGGCTTTTCCTCATGAGCCAGTCATTTGGTTGTGATCAACGAAATAAACACAAGGTGTTGGCTTGCCTAAGTTCCCAGGGAGGCCTGATATTTGACTCTCCCCTCCTATGTGCCTTTCCCGGGTCCCCTTTTCCTAGGGAGGCCTGATAATTTGACTCTCCCCTCCTATAGGCCTTTCCCGGGTCCCCTTTTCCGTGCCGGTCTAACACACCCTCAGCAGGTATGGCACCCCACATGCGTCCTCCCCTCGGGGTGCACTCATCTCTCGGTCTGGCCCGTCTTGACTTCCTTTCCCACCTGGTTCCTCTGGTCACTTTCTGCTTCTCATTCGGTCACATGTTGACGCCGGTCTGACAAGGCAACAGCGGGACTTAGGCACACGCTGGCTGTGTCGGTTTGAATTTCTCTGTGAAACAAATGACTCTGGGCTTAGAGACTGCTGCCCAGGATGTCTGTTGTATTTCCAGGGATTGTGAGCAACCCGACGTGGGAAACACGTCTCCAGATGCACAAGAAGCAGGGGTGGAACCCAAGAACCCGCTCCAGGGAAATCCCACAACCACTCTATAGGGCAGCTGACGTTCTTTGTAAGCCTCCCCAATTAACACACGTATACAGGTTTATAAAGTACCTCCTCCTAGGAGGCAGTATGTTCTACCCTAGCACTCATGTGGTCGTTACATTTTCTTTGTCCGCGCGCGTCTCTCAGGCTGTGGCTGTGGAGAGAGACAGGGCAGTAAGGGCTTTGCTCCCCTGTAAGGACCTGCAGGTCCATGAATGGTCAAACAGCAAGGACTCTACACGCCTACGGTTTCTGCAAGGTGGGACCGCACTGCCGAGTATTAGGGATTAACTCTGTGTGGCAGCAAATTGTTCCTCTTGCTTTAGAATGAGCTTATTCTGGCCAGAAAACCTGCGCTTAAAATAGCACCAAGTCCATTCATCCTCTTAGAGGCTGGGGCATATTAATTCTACGTAAGTCTCACTCATGCGGGATTTTCCGGCAGGTCTTGGAGAGCCGATGGCATGGAAAAGACCCAGTTGCCCATATCCAAAGAGGCTGCCGGACAACAAAAGACCTCCTCATATGCCAGTGACCTCTTTACCTCCTTCCCGACCTGTCCCACATGGTCGGGTCACCCAGATCACTTTCGGAAGCCTGCAAGGAAATGAGGGAAGGTGGTTCTGCCTCCAGTCACAAAGCAGCTCCGCCCTCTTGAGCACTGAGATGCGGAAACATACCCACCACCCTCCTGCAAGAGGTACGCATGCATATGCAGTCAGAGCTGTCTAAAAGTGAACTGTGATAGAGTCCCAGGATAACAGTCCTGGTGAGCCCTGGTCCTACCGGTGCATACACATCAAACTTTGCTATGCGTACACAGAACCTGGGATCTAGGGCAAATACAGGTCCAGGGCGAGGCCCCAGAGTCAGCGTATCTAACACATTCTTGATGATTCCAGTGCTGCTGGCCCATGGACCACACTCTGAGTAGCAAGGCTACCTGCACTTGTGGGAGGGTAACCAGCAGGTGGGAGTGCTCCCACGCATCCAAATGAGAAGAAGGAACAAGGTTAATCGAGTGCTCCCACGCATCCAAATGAGCAGAAGAAGGAAAAAGGTTAATCACCATCACCTTACCCTGGGGGTTGATGGTGATCATTCTCCAACAGTGGTTTCCAAAGTTGGCTGAACACTGGGATCACTTTAAAAATACCGATACAGGGCTCCCCGCCCCTGAGAGAGTCTTATTTAATTTGCCTGGGGCACAGCCCAGGCATATATAATTTCAAAAGCTCCCCAGGTGAGTCTATGGTGCAGCCCGAGTTACTAATCACTAGAGGCAAATGGACTTAACTTGGGATGACTTTCGCTTTTCTTCATCCCTTCTGTAAAAGTTCATCTAGTTCACCTGTCATTTTAGGTAAATGGCCAGGAAGAACATTATTCCTGAGTCTTTCTCAGAGGGTGGAAAGGAGAAAAGAATCACCACGTTCGGCTGCCTCACATCATACAGTGGTAATGCCACGGACAGGGGTCATTTGGGTCCTGAATTTCTGATTCTTTAAGTGACATGTTTGGTATAATCTCGTACAGGAATTGTGGGGGCGTGAGGCGTGGACAAGAGCAACAGGCTCGCACTGCTCCTCCCACTCCACCTCGCCACCTATTCTGGGATTCTGCTTCCTCATCTGTAACATGAGGGGTGGGCAGTACTGTCTCCAAAAACACTTTTAGCTTCCACAGTCCATGACCTCTGATGAGATGGGGTCTATTTTCCTCCACATGCCCCCTCTTCTTCTGCTGACCCAGAGAACCACATTCAAGTAAACAGAAATCTACTGAAAGCAGCCCCAGGATTTCCTAGGTTTGGGACTCTTCTTTTCCTTACTGGATGATATTTAGTTTTGGTTAATGACCTCCAGGTTTTCCATCTGGGCAATGCTGACTCAGGAATGATTTGGGTAACTCAGTGATTAGGGTTCTTTAATTGATGCCCCAGTGGCACCTGTGAGTTTTGGTAGGCTTTGTGATTATAGTTAATGCCTCCATGAGCTGTAGAAGAAATCTAAGATACGGCTCGTCCAAATCTAGGCTGAAGCGCCTCTCCCTATTTAAATGATAGTTTGTAAATATTAGTGAATCATCAGATATGAAGAATGGTTAGGATTACAGGTGAAGTTAAACTGAATTAGAGGACAGTTGTCTTTCACATCATCCTTGTATCTAGGTGGAGGAGGTAAATTATTAGCCAGAAGAGACATTCCATGATTTGTTAGGGAACTTTTCTGTAATAGTCAAAACTACTTTAATGCTCTTAAATTTGGAATGATAGTCTTCTCGTTGAAAGCGCAACCAGAGGGGGAAAACAAATTATTACTCACTGTTTTATTATTTACCTATTATTTTACTATTTTCATGAGCTCAGGTGTATAATTAAAGCCCTGGGCACAGTGCCCAAGATATAGTAAGTGCTCAGTAAACGTTAACTATTACTATTGCTACTTGGTTAAAATTATCTAAATTCTGAAAGTCACTGAAAAATATCGGTCATTTAGACAAAACATTTACAAAACCAAAATTTGCCAGAAACAAACTTCTGGAGTTCTAGAACTACTGTTCTGCACTTACACCCAGCTTACAGTATATATGCAATGACAGTAATTAACTTTCTATTTCCTGATCCATGTGACTCGAGGGCACTGGGTCCACGGTGCACTGGACCTCATGCACCACTTAGTACAAAACATCTGGCATGGTTTCCTGGTACTGTATTTATATGTATGCTTTTCTGAAGAAACTAAATACAGTGTATGCGTGGGTAAGCGCACAAAGGGCAGAATTTGACCCGCGGTCACCCAGTTTAACCTTCAGGGTGGAGGTGAGTTTCTAGGGAACCTAGTTCCTCACTTTAATTTGGTCCTTCCGGTCCCTGATAAAGGATGGGAGCATAGGACTCGGTGGCCCCGAGATCACAGAACCCCCGGTCTAACTCCATGAACCATAACACAGCGTCCCGGCTCCTGCTGTCACCACCAGGCCCGTGGCAGTGGTGGCGGGCACGTGACCAAGTCTCCATGACACACCCATGTATCTACATTCACGTCAACAAAGCAATCGTGGCATGATGCCCAGACGGAATTAACCAGGTAACTTGCCCTCCTGTCGCACTCAGCCTTTGGTCCTACCTTGCCTGCCGACAACGGGGGGGAACAGAGCAGGTGGCTGGATGGGGACAGAGAGAGGACACCCAAGCCTCCTGGACTCGAGGGAAAGCCCCTGACTATGTCGTGGCTGTGAGCGTGGCCGCAGAGGGGGCTGTGTGCGACCCCATCCGTGGCGCCTGCTGCTTCTTTCCTAGTGTGCTCTTCTGGGGTGCAGTGTCTGGCTCCCTGTTTTCAGAAGCAGAGGATTCAGATGCTTCGGGGGCCCTGCAGACTCAAGAGTAAAATACCGGGGCGGGGGGCGTGATGATTGAGGGTGGCTGGAACGTCCACCTCTTTGCCAGCCCTCCTGCACGGCCACGGCCTGCCTGCTGGCTTGCTGCTTCATGCTCGGATGGTGAGCCACGGGGTTTGTGCCTGATCTTCTGAGATGAGCCCAGCCCCCACTCTGCCCTTCCCCTACGGATGGACACAGAGCCAAGAGATGGAGGGGAGGCCAGATGGACGGAGCAGGGCATTAGAATGCAGATTGGGGACTGGGACCGAGAGCCTGTGGCTGCAGATAAAGAAAAGGACCCTAATAACATGAATGTTAATGAGATGGTGTTGGTAAAGCTACATTCCTCTGAAGAAAGGTGTTGCATTTATAATCACTTTTGCAAAGCAGTTCCTCTTACAGGAGTGACTGCCTTTGATGGGTAGCTCCCTCTTTGAGAGCCTGGTGTGAGGAACCTCAGATCCAAGTCACAGCAAATGGCTCTCGCCGCACCCACCCATGAGGCCGGTGGTGTCAGCCTGGCCAAGAGAGCTTGGCTTCGCATCTCTGGCAAAGCGGTGGCATCACGTGGCATCAGGACCGGCTCCTGGGGGAGGGCACCAGCTGCCTTCCGGGGAGGCCTGCTTATTAGCGAAGCACCAGGACCCAGATGCTCTGACCCTCGGGTGAGCTCACCGTGTGACACGGCCAGCTCTAGCGGTCAAAGAGCTGAGGATACAGATCTAGTTCAGGACAGCTCCCAAGGGAGCAGACGCGGGCGTTCCGAGGGGATCGATGGAGCGATGGCAGTACTAGGGGGGATCACTAGCCACTGGTCTCCTGAAACGGCGGGACCCAGCCGGGCCCAGGACCCGCAAGCCTCCGCGCCACCAACAGTGGCCTCCAGGGTCAGGGGCTCACGGTCACCAGCTGTCTAACCCTGGACAGTCACTCCTGAGTTTCCGTTCCTCACCAGCCAGCGGGGCCTTTGGCTACATGCCTTGTGGAGATGCTGTGACAATTCCAAGTGATAGAGTCACAGAGCCTCCCCATGGTGCCTGATTCCGTGGACAGCCAGCACACGGCGACTTCTGCAGTGGTTTTGTTGCTGTGCTGTGCCGGCCTCCCGAGTCACGCTCCCTACCCCTAGGATGTGGTGAACATCGTGCCGAACCCACTCTCAGGAGACCACGCTCCTGGGGAGTTTTAGCAACTGTGGCTCTAATTCTAGTGCTGTCACTGCTTGGCTAGGGGAGGTCAGAGAAGTTAATCTAATCTCCCAGTGCCTCAGTGTCCTCAGTATAACAAGGTGAACGCTATCAATACATCACCTGAAATATTTTTAGAAGGGATAGCCAACAACACTGTAAAGCCATCTACAAACACAGGTGACTCACTCACCCCTGTTAACTGGGGACAGGAATCAAACAGGTGACAGATATCCACCAATAATCCTGAAGCCTCATCAGGTTAAGTGCCCTTACTTGTCAAACCAAGGCTGTAAGCAAGGAATTAGACTGGCTCGTTAGCCCTCATCACCTCCCCCTCCTTCCCGATGGTGGGAAAGTTATGAGTGGTGGACTCTCTGTTGGTTCAAAACCAGAGGGGCATGAGAAGTAGATGTCCAGAGAATCTGAATGGTCCAGATTCTTCTGTACAAGGTACAGTTGGCCCTTGAACAATGGGAGGGCTAGGGGCACCATCCCCCGGTGTGGTCAAAAATATGTGTATAACTTTGGACTCTCCAAAAACTTAACTCCAAAAGCCTAACTACTACCAGTCACATAAACAGCCCATTAACATGTATTTTGAATGTTATATGTATTATATGTTGTACTCTTATAGTCAAGTAAGCTGGCAAGAAAAAAGTGCCATTGAGAAAATCCTAAGAGAAAATACATTTTACAGTACTGTATTTATATATAAAAATCCACCTGTAAGTGGACCCACGCAGTTCAAACCAGCGTGGTTCAAGGTTCAACTGTCTTCTGAAGTTACTGACGCACAGCTGAAGCAAGTCATGTCCATCTGCCTGCCTCCCTTAGATGAACAGGCAGGCAGACAGACAGATGTACACACAGATATTCTTCCTTAAGTAGGACATCACTGTAGAGAAAGCACAGGAGAACAGTCCTGCAAGACTAGAAAGGACTCTAAGAACCACTGAGTGCAACCACTTCGATTTGCAGAGGAAGAAAGGAAGCACTTTCCAGAGCGCCTCGGAGCTGGTGGGGGAGGGGACGGCAGTACACGTGTGTGTTGAGTACTGGTGGGAAGTAATGACAGTCAGGGACGATACAGAGTGTCAAAGAGAACATTTGTCACCGTGTCCCTTCTCTGCAATCTCCTGCAGGCAACTGTTTATTGTTTATGCTTTCATCTTGGTGACTTGTGGGTAGGGAGAGCAGTAATGATGCGGTCCTGAGATACTGCTTTATTATCAAAACAACTTTAACAGCTTATGTCATAATACTAATGAGACCCCCTGAGCACCTGTGCACAGTGACAGTCTGCGGCTCAAATGAGCAAAGGGTACACGAAGTTTCTTTCCCTGCCCGCCTCCCAGGGGCTGGCCTGCTTGCCTTGCACTCACCGCACTGGATCTGGCCTGCTGGGGGTTCTAAGGCTCCCTTTGATCCTGGCCTCTCTTCCCCCAGCTCGGCCATTCTCCGTGTTGTGGTGGGTGGGGAAGAACCCTGGGGAGAACTCTCTCCACACCCACCCAGGTCACATACTTTTTCATGGCCTGGAGCTTGAGGCTGAGAACTGGCCAGCCCACTTGCACTGGACACAGTCTCCTGAGCTGTGCGCACCCCACCCCGTGACAGATGCCCATGGTCTGTCTGGCACGACAGGAATGTTTTCAGGGGACGAGTTCTCATGGGGACTACATAATACTCTGAAGGCATAATTTGAACTATTTTCCAACTTCATTATTTTTTTTTTTTAATTTCCCCTGGGGTTGTAAGTTCAAGCCCCACATTGGGTGTAGAGATAACTTAAAAATAAAATCTTTAAAAAAAATTAGAAAAAAACCTTTCCCCTTTCATTTGATTGTCATAACTCCTTCCTCTGCAATTCCATCCAGAACTTTAATCAAATTCATGGATTCTCCCCACAATCTTCTTCTGAAATCTTATCAACCTCTAATGGAACTGGGATCTAATGAGTGAATTTAATATTCCCGAGGTAGTCTCGGGATATCAAAGAGAAATAAGTACCTCTGAAATCTAACTATTCTTTTTTTTTTTTTTTGCCACTGTGCCACCCTATTGTGTCCTCACATGTCACCAATGGGATCGCAGTCCTGCTTCATGACACGGGGCAATTCTGCACCCTCGGCTGGGCCCCTGAGCTCAGGCATTTGCACAGATGCTCTCTGAAGCCCTCACAACAGTCTGGGTAACTAGGTATGTAGTTGAGACTATGCTGTTTGCAAAACCAGGGAAGCAAGACCTTCCACCCAAGTTCCATTTTACTTGAGAGAGAGAATGAGAGAGAGAGAGCATGAGAAGGGGGAGGGTCAGAGGGAGAAGCAGAGTCCCTGTTGAGCAGGGAGCCCGATGTGGGACTCGATCCCGGGACTCCAGAATCATGACCTGAGCCGAAGGCAGTTGCTTAACCACCTGAGCCATCCAGGCACCCCGCTGCTCCCCGTTTTAACCCTGGGCCGGCTGGGCTGCTTCGCTTGGTCATTTCCAACTTTTCACCACCAACGACCCCTCATTTTCTCCCACAGACTTCCTTGTATTGAGTGGGTCCTATTTTAAAAGTAACCAGGTTTTCATTTTAGTTAATCAAAGCCATACATCACTACGTGCCGATCAAAGCTACTAAACTGAATGCCTGCCAGCCTAAAGCAGAAGTACCCTCTGCTCAGTCAGGTGGCAGGTAAAAATTTTATGGTGCGTGAACTAGATGAGTTCCAAGGGCTTTTTGTGAAGTATTAAAAGGTGCTTTCCCAGACCTCTTGCGATTGGCTTGCAGACTGGGAACCAACTGGGCCCTGAGATTCTTTCAGCACCCCTGCCATGCCTGCCCGATCTCACTTGGGGCTGCTTCTTTCTGTAGCTTGAGCCCTTCTCCACGCTGGCCTGGCTCCAGGCGGGCAGGTGCACCCCCAAGGAGCTGCTCCCTACCCACACCATGACACTCACTCTCCATCACAGTCACTCACAAGGTCATCTTAAAAAAAAAAAAAATGGTCCTTACTTTTCGTTTAGCTTTCATTTCTGCAGAACTTAGGGTTATACTAAAAACAATGCAGGCAGCAGGGGAATAGCTGCTTTGGGCAGGTCCTACGAGGCCAACAATTTCGGCCCAGGCCCCATCCAGCAAATGCAAATCTCAAGAACGTAAACCAAATCGATGTTCCCAGTTTACACACTACACGGCACACACTTTTGGTATGTTGGGTTGCTACCCGAGAGGAGTTCACACCTATACAACCTGTCAAGTAGAAACAATGTCTTCGAAACACATTTCTTCAGGGGCTCAGAAAGCATTACATACATTATCTCATTCAGCGCCTCCTCTTCTGTTAAGAAGGTGGAAGGCAGGGATTAACACCATTAAACGGCAGTTTTCAAGGGCCCTCGCACATGCACTGAGCACTCGCCATGATCCTGACTCGAAGCAGAGACCAGCCAACAGACGAACCAGCGTAAGAAGGATAGAGTTCACGAAGCCTAATGCAAGAAAGGGGACTACAAAGTAATGAAGGCTATGTTGGCAGGCCAAACAGAAAATGGGATTTTAAGCTCTATCTTCCTGGTTTTATTTATTTGGCTGAATTAATACCCGCATGTGGATGTGTGTGAATATATATCCATCTTAAGTATATAGAGACGTACACAGAGCTCTGGGTATAGGATATAAATTACATCTCTCTCACACATGGAAGAGCAAATCTATATTCATCTTGGATTTTGGAGCACTTGGAACACTTGTGGGCAAAACCGCCATTTTTCGGGAACAAAACTTGACTCCTCTGGAAATATTTTGTGAAACTAACTCATTTGGGCACTAAATATCCAAGAGCTGTTTATTTTTTTTTTATTTTTTTTTTTAAGATTTTATTCATTTATTTGAGACAGAAAGAATGAGAGACAGAAAGCATGAGAGGGAAGAGAGTCAGAGGGAGAAGCAGACTCCCCGCCGAGCAGGGAGCCCGATGTGGGACTCGATCCAGGGACTCCAGGATCACGACCCGAGCCGAAGGCAGTCGCTCAACCGACTGAGCCACCCAGGCGCCCTGTGATTTTCCTTTCTTGATATTTGAAATGTTTTTTTTGCTTGTTTTTTAAGATTTTATTTATTTATTTGACAGAGAGAGAATGAGAGAGAGAGAGCACATGAGAAGGGGGAGGGTCAGAGGGAGAAGCAGGCTCCCTGCCGAGCAGGGAGCCCGATGCGGGACTCGATCCCGGGACTCCAGGATCATGACCTGAGCCGAAGGCAGTCGCTTAACCAACTGAGCCACCCAGGCGCCCAAATAAATAAAATCTTATTTTTAAAAATTTTTTTAAATTTTTAAAAGTTTTTTTATTTATTTATCTGAGAGAGAGAATGGGAGACAGAGAGCATGAGAGGGAGGAGGGTCAGAGGGAGAAGCAGACTCCCCGCCGAGCAGGGAGCCCGATGCGGGACTCGATCCCGGGACTCCAGGACCATGACCCGAGCCGAAGGCAGTCGCTTAACCAACTGAGCCACCCAGGCGCCCAGGATTTACTTTTTTTTTTTAAGATTTTATTTATTTATTTGCGAGAGAGAGAATGAGAGACAGAGAGCATGAGAGGGGGGAGGGTCAATGGGAGAAGCAGACTCCCTGCTGAGCAAGGAGCCCGACGCGGGACTCGATCCTGGGACTCCAGGATCATGACCTGAGCCGAAGGCAGTCGCCCAACCAACTGAGCCACCCAGGCGCCCCCAAGAGCTGTTTATTAAGCATTAAGCATGTACAGGCATGGTGGGCTTGCTTTGTTTTGGGGTGATTCAGTTATAAAGTAGTATAAAGCGTGGCTCCTACTGTATTCTCTAGTTACCGGAGCAGTTCTGGGCAAACAATAAAAATTCGATGAAGACTTGTCAAATGAGTGCATGAATGTTCTGTGTGTTCTACATGATACACGATTTTGAGGACTGAATCCTGCTCGTGCAGATGTTTTGGTCGTTTCTTCCTGTTTTAAGTAAATGGCATCAGAGAAGAAACTTTATCTAGCCCGGCCTAGTTAGGCTTAGATTTAAGTGAGATGGTTTTGGGGCGGGGGGCGGGGAATATCCATGATATGATGAGATGGGGTTTGAGGGATTTTATGACAGAAATAATAATGATGAATGATAAAAATAATCATCAAGGCTCTGAGAACAAAGGCTTAAATACTTATTAATAATTAGAAGAGGTGGTTCAAAGAAAATGAGCACCTCAAAATGCATTCAATGGGCAAATTGAATTTGGTCCCAGTGAGAGCCTAGCTGTTCTGTTGAGAGAATATTAAACCCCCAGCATTCCACTCTTAAAGGACACAGGGGTACAATTCTATGGAGAGTTGCATGGAAAGCCACCTGGGAGGAAAGAGAGTGCCTACCCGCGTCGGTAAATGATCTCTTCAAGGGCAAGCCAAGAGGGGCTCATTCACTTCATGTGGGTGAACACACTTGTCCCAAGAGGCAGTTTTATTTACAGCTTCTTCCTACTGGATGAGGCTCATTTGTTTTTATATCTCCAATCTACGTGCAGTCCTTGCTCACATTGCATGTGTTATTATAAAACACCTTTCAGTAAGCCACCACTAAAATGGAGTGCTCTAAACAAATGTTCTCTCAGGGCAGTAACTCCTTAATATAAACTGCATTTAATAAAACTGGTCGTGATTCTAGAAAGAAAGGAAGGAGTAAGGCATAGGCCGAGAAAATGTCTGGAAGAAATTTGCAATTAATATTTTACAAGACATTTAGATTCTGATTCCTCCTTGCTGTTAAAATTTAAGAGCTTTTTCAAAACTGTATTCCTCTCTGTTATTACCTCCTTAATTAAATTAATTTATACAGTGAATGCTCTAATGATACTGCTGTAGATTTTCAATCAGAAAGCCTTATTGCTAGAGACAGTATGTGTGAAGACCTTGAAAGAAGAATGACCTAAGGCACAGTGCAGGCATGGGCACGGGGCTCTGGGGCCCTGGACGTCTGACTATTGAAAAGATCGTGGGGGCTTTCCTGCGCCTCAATTAAGGTCTTTATTTTATTTTTTAATTAAGCTAAATCAAGTCGGTGAGAACAAAATGAATCTCGCAGGTCGCCTTCACAAAGATTTCTCTCTGGGAGATACAACGGTGGACGATGACATTTTCTACTGATTTCTACCAGGTAGGCTGTGCCTTCCTGAACAAAAGAAGCCACCTCTGAGCCCGACTTGCCATCCTGTCAACAGGCGGAGGCAACCAAAATCTGTCCAGGAACACGAGTGACTCGGCTTCAGCAAAGGTCAGGTTTGCAGCCAGCCCAAGGGCTCGTCACGTGGTCCTGCCTGACATACCAGAGGTCTTCTCTTCCGGGTGACGGGAGTCTCACTCACTATGCAGCTGAAGGGCAGGCATGCGCACGCACGAACTGCTCTAGCTTAGTGCCTGGCACACAGTAGGCACTCGAGAC
Source organism: Mirounga leonina (assembly GCF_011800145.1). Taxonomy (NCBI): domain Eukaryota; kingdom Metazoa; phylum Chordata; class Mammalia; order Carnivora; family Phocidae; genus Mirounga; species Mirounga leonina. The sequence continues at coordinate 10,963,428 of NW_023270453.1, forward strand.
TCCTTAGTGTTTTGTTAACCTAACGGGATGTCAGGAGTAAATGAGGCATTGTGCCTGAGATGTGATCTGCTGCTCAAGCATCAGGCCTCTCTTTCCAGAGGACGGCGGGGTCAACCCAGGGAAAGGACCCCCAGATGCTCATTCTTTGCTCCTCCCTGTGCTGAGCTGTTGAATTGGCGCCCTTTGTTTCCAATAGTGTATTTCTAGGATTTCTGGTGAGCATTTCAGAGGATGAAAGACCCAGTGTCTTCCTCAGTCACATGGCGTGAAAAATGTGCCCTTTCACTCTGCACTGATCCTTCGCCCTATCCCCCCGTCCACTATGGAAAGGGTCTCTACGACCCACACATGGCATGAAGGAAGGGTGCCTGAATAAGATATCCCATCAGCATTTTTTTCCTCTGCCATACTGAGTTCTTTGTTTCTCTCAAGACCAAAAGACGGGTCCCTAAACATCAATCAAGTTTGGAAGCACGATAAAAGTTCTCTATGATACAAAACATCAGCTGCAAAAGAAAATTAAACGGGGGGGGGGGGGGGGCAACCCAGCGCTATTTGATCTTGTTTTAAATGGAAAGTTTTGGACACTTTAGGAAAAATAAAAAAAGCAGCAAGTGCCTTTTTAATGGATTTTATCCGCAGGAAAAATGATAAACAGAAAAGCTTTAAAGTGTCAGCTGCTGATGTGTTTTTCTTTATCCCTTTTATTTTTATTCAGAAAGAAATTGAAGGCATATGGCAAAGTGCATCATTAATTTCTTATTAATTTCATAATCTGAAGGCAACCAGTTAAAATAGTAGTGCTACAACTTTAAATTACCGAACTCACTTGGTAGTTAATAAGAGATTTAGCACAGCAGGGGTTCTGTTAAATTAAGTTGTGCCTTCACATCACAGTGAGAAAACAGGTGTATATTGGTTTAGAATTATGGAAATGTTGACTAATTCCAAGGCTTGTAATCAAACAGCAAGGCACCCTGCAATATTTTTCCCCCCAAATATGCATTAATCTTTTATGTCTGGTCCCATTTCTTTCTGTCCACCGAAAGCTCACAGCTGAAAGGAAACCAACTTTCATGTTTTCCCGATAGCTGTTCAGGGTGATGTTTATCAGACAGAACTATCCGTAAATGCAATATATGGAACCCTGTTCCCATTTACCTAACTTGAAGTGGCAAATGTACCAGCACTGTGTGCACTGTGAAGGCTGGGAGCCTACAAATCAGACCTGGCTTCTCACGATTTCCCTTTAACCCACCACAGGTAATGGGGCAGATGAAGTTGAACCGGAGAAAAAGAAAACCAAGAAACAATCCCCAAGCCATCTTTTTCAACTCCAGAATCCTTGCACTTAATGGGTCTCCAAAATCACCATTCCTGACTTCCACATGCAGAATTTTTAAGAAGAGAAAAAACAGAATGTATGCAACATTTTTTTTTTTTTTAAATACTGAAGATGCTACTTGTTTGCTAGGAAAGGGTCAGAGTAAGATGTCCCAAACAGAAGCAGACTTGCCAGCCCCTTGTATGTTTTTCAACATGGCCCACTCATCATATTAACTCTGGGCTTCTTGAGAGTGTCTTCACCACTAAGGACGGCATACTGGGGAGTTGTGCAAATTTTAGTGGAGTGGATGAATTTAAATTACCCAAGCTTTGCATTAATTTAAAATAGAATGTGATTCGGCATTAATATACCCTAAATGCTAAATAAATTCGTCATCTCAGGAGTTTTTTAAAATATACCAGAAGGGATTTTGTGTGCTGATTATTATAAAGTATTTCTTTTTAAAAGAAGGACTACAAAGTGGTCTTTGGGTTTGATTAGGAGACTGAGAAATTAAAAAAAAAAATTTTTTTTTTTCCTATTGTCGGCTGAGCCAGTAAATATTTGTCTTGGTTGCTTCATTTGATAATGTGATCTAACACTGCAGGCTTCTAGAATTTATATTGAAAAAAAAATTCCATTTATAAGGAAAACAAAGCTGAAATAATATTAAAAAAAAAGTCACTGAGCAAAAGCACTTAGATGTACTAAAACCTGCCTTACTAAAACCACCTTAAAAGTTTCAGGGAGAAGTAGCAAAATGGGGAGGGAGGATTCTGCTACCACATGCTTGCTTTTCTGAATCCTCTGCTCTTTGATTTGCTTTAAGGAAAAGGGAGGAGCCACAGAGGTGGGACTGAAGACCATGGTTCATAATTTATTACTTTTGGGTGGCTAAGAAGCTAATGGTTTGAAAACTTTTTCTTGAGTGTCTTGCCACTATAAAATACTATGAAATTTTCAATGGGCCTAAGGTGATTGAAACAAATGCTCTCCTTTCTGGGGGTGATGGGGTATAAAATGCCTATGTGTGCATATGTTAGCATGTGAATACACAGGTGTCCGCGTATGTCTACAGAGACAGCAAAATGGCAGCTGAAAACATTAGGGACACTGTATTATCTTTCTTATACTCTGATCAAACCAGGTTTCAGTGAAATTATTATTACACCACTTACCACAAGTTAGAACCAACGCACATCCGTAGGATATTAAATGAACTCATCACTGATATTTGGGTCAATGGGGAAAATACGCAAACAGCACAAGATACTTTACACCAGCATGCAATATATAAAATTGCCACAAAACCCCAGAAATAACGTGTTCTGATGCAGTAGCTACATACATCAGTTCAAATGGAAAAAAATTGTAAGCTTTGTATTTTCTGTTCACTATCAATAAGAAGCCACAAATTAGGCATTAAAACATTGACTTTGTTAACCATCGTTGACTGTTGAGAAACCATTAGGAGGTTTAATATTATGGCTGTACAGGGTACATTTTGTCCTTTCAAAAGAAAATCTAAGACTAAATTTCAAAAGGGGCTCCTGGTGAGTAAAAGCTTTTCCTTTTCCATCTGCTTTTCTCGTGTGTGTTGGATTTTTTTTCCCCCCTTTTAAAATCTTAGCCCACCCAATACTCTTTGGCAGCCGCTGCTACCCAGTGGGGTCACTCTGATTTTCTAACAAGGGGACATACTATTTGAGAGCTCTTTCCATCAGCATTAATGCCAGTCCTTCTTTATGGGCCGGCCAGCTGGTTTGGCTGCTGAGGGGAAGAGAGGGGTCAGCACACACTCCTCAAAAGACCAAAGTCATTTTTGCCACTAAGAGCCCATAACTAGAACCTTCAGTTGAAAGGACCATTTTCAAGCAATAAAGTGATTTTGGTACAAAAGTAAACCGACTCACCCCAGGTAAAGTTTTAATATTGTGCAGTGCATTCTGGGCCTCAAGTGCAGCTTTTCTTGTATAAAATGTTACGAAACAACAACCTACAGAGAGAAATGAAAAGGTTTTAGAAATTTCTGTGAATGCTTTGCTTAGATATAATGGAGACTATGGCGAACAAATAATCTACTTAAAAGGATGCACAATGTAAAAATAATAAAGTGCATGAGAACAGTAATAACATCTCAAGCTTTTACCAGTGCCTTTCACCCAAACCATATTTATTAGCTTTACCCACGTTGGAGATCGATTCATAACTCTGTGCACCAACTACCTGGAACACAGCTCTTCAGGAATGAGGGGGGAAGTGGTGGGTGACATGTTAACGGGGCTTGTGTAGCTACATACAGAGAAGTGTTTAATCACAGTGACAATGGCAGGAACTTACAGTAATTACAATTTCCTTAAAGAATATTCTAGAACGTCACATTTTTATTTTTATTTTTATTTTTTTATTTTATTTTTTTTAAAGATTTTATTTATTTATTTGACAGAGAGTTAGACAGAAGAGCACAAGCAGAGGGAGTGGCAGAGGGAGAGGGAGAAGCAGGCTCTGCACTGAGCAGGGAACCCGATGCAGGACGCGATCCCAGGACCCTGAGATCATGACCTGAGCCGAAGGCAGACGCTTAACCATCTGAGCCACCCAGGCGCCCTAGAACGTCACATTTTTAAAACACTCTCTAGACTCAATGGTTTAGACCACTGGATTATAAGGTTCTGAAAATCTGGGATACTGCTTTCTTCTTTTTTATCTTCACCATTGTGTATATCACAAAGTTCCATATATGAGATACTCAGTATTTGTTGGCCAACACGCAGGGCTATTTTAACCAGTTTGGAAATTCAGTTACGGTATGGGTGGGCACACGCCCGTACCCATGTTTGCACACACTGTCCCACGTCTTATTAGATATGGCTACGGCACATCAACCAGCAACTTTTGGATTCCTTATTTCCAAGAGCAGATGGGAGTCTGGGAGTCCGGGCTGAATACCCCCCGGGAGAGGCCACCCAAGCCCCTCTTCCCAACCAACTTCCTCCACCAAAGAAAATGGTGCTGAAGCCTTGTACCATTACTTCTGCATTCTGAAGGATGGCTGACCCCTTCTTCAGTTTGTAGCCAAAGATACTCATTAACGCAGCTGTTTAAATTAGATAGTGATACCAGTTAATGATCTGTTCATCAGCATATAGGTTCTTAGCACAGCCAGGCTTGGGAAAAGGGGGTGGAAAAAATGTTTAAAATTTTAAAGAAAGAAGATAATGCCTCTGAGCTGTCTTTGTAAGTTGTGCTGAGGCAGAAAAGGGGGGGATGCACTCATGAAGACTGTAAATATTTGACCCTGAGTGTACTAGAGGGTCCTAAAGCATGGAGCCAGAGAGTTGGGGAGGGCTTTGAGAGGTACTCACACCAAACAGAGTATATACACCAAGTACCATGACAGAAATGCACAGAACTCTGGCATCAACCTTAGTTCTATTTAGGGGAATAAAGTAAATAAGACCAAGGACAGTAAAAAAAAAAAAAAAAATGGCAGAGTTGACAACAGGGAGTTGGCATTGCAAGCCATCAAAGGTTGGCTCAGGCATTCCGGTTTTTCAAAACAAAAACTCATTCAAAAGAGTAGAGAGGGGCGCCTGGGTGGCTCAGTCAGTTGAACGTCTGACTCTTGATTTTGACTCAGGTCATGATCTCGGGGTCATGGTATTGAGCCCTGTGTCGGGCTCTGCACTCAGCTCGGAGTCTGCTGGAGATTCTCCCCCTCCCCCTTTGCCCCTCTCCCATTCATGCACGTGCACTCACTCATTCTCTTTCTAAACAAATAAATAAAATCTTTAAAGAGTGGGAGAAAATAAAGTTCAATTCCATTCATTCAGCATTTCTAAATACATCTACGGTGCTTCCTCCTCATTTAGATAAGAAATTTGGAAACTTGTCATATATTCGATTTTGTTTTAGTCTACCAAGATTAAATATACAAAATACACAAAACCTTCACCTTCTGGACAAAGCACAATACAATCTTTGCTTCTTGGCACTCAAACTACAGTCATCCAAGGATTAGAAACTTCTAAAATGTAGGAGTTCAATTACATGATGGAAGAAATTGAAAATCATTAAGTTTCTTGAAAGAATCATAGATAGTGGACTGACCATTTTTATTATTATTTATTTATTTTTGAGAGAGAGAGACTGAACTGGGGGGGCAGATGGAGAGGGAGAGAGAGAGAATCTTAGGCAGGGCCCAAGCTCAGTGTGGAGCCTGACATGGGGCTCAATCTCAGGACCCTGGGATCATGACCTGAGCCGATATCAGGAGTCGGACACTTAACCGACTGAGCCACCCAGGTGCCAGACTGACCATTTTTTTAGATGAGTTTTTCACTTTAGCTATTTTGACTCCTGTGACCAGAGTTCATTTGACCTGATTGTAGTTTTTTTTTTTTTTTACTGAACTGTTCAATTTAATGAGTGACTCTGGCTTTAGTGGCATGATGTGAGCCCAAGACCAGCTATAGGAATTGCTTCGGATCTAGGAAGAAGTTTAAACAGGGAAGTCAAGTCCCTGCTTCCAGCAACCCACTGCAATCACTCTAAGAAGAAGAAGAGGAAGACAGAAATACCAACTATGCTTCACTGGGCTTGGTCTAGTAAGAAAAGCAGAGAGAGACATTGTAACCTCTGCCTTCTGAAAGCCCCTCACAGAAGCTCAGGAACTTCTTCTCTCCCTCTCCTGGGCTTATGGTGTTGGCTGCTGGAGAAGGGAGCAATGGGGAAGATCGAAACTTCAACCACGATAACCAGAGCTTCTGGATAGGGGCAGAGTCTGATACCCTCATGCAGACAGATTTTGGGACGGGGTTATTTAGAAGAAAGAAGACTTAACAGTGGAGTGGAAGTCATAAGGCATGTGCTTGCCTGGAGAGAAAGCAATTCAGAAGATGAACAAGAAAGCCAGGGTGGCCAGGCTCAGAGCTGAGAAGGAAGTGCAGACCAGCGTACAGGGATGGTGGAAGGGCGGGCAGGGGCACCGAAAATGGCAAACTAAAGACAATGATAAGATAAAAGCGCAAGGAGCAAAGATGATGCTCCTGAGTAAACCCCGTGTGTGGGTCCAACCGTAAGAGCTCCGACCAAGCTGCAACGGTCTTGGGAATAAAAGAAGCGCTCCTGCCTTCAACGTCTGAACAAAATCCCTACTACTTCTCACTGCCTGAAATCCGCTAGGAAGGTACAGTTTGTTTCAATTTAAGTATTAAAATGCTCCCCATGGGGATGGAAACATCTAATTGTTCTTAGCTATTTACATCTTCGTGTCAATTTGGCTAAAGCACTTTCCTCTTGAACAAAGTCTGTAGTGAATAGAAGGTGGTGCGTGCATGTGTGTATGTGTGTGTTTAGAGAAAGGACAAGTGAGCAGTGTGAGATAGGGAGGCAGAGAGGAAAGGAATGAGGAGATGAGTCTCATGTCCAAAAGGGCAGATGGGAAGATACCCCAAATCTCAAACTCTTCCCAGGTGCATCCAGTGTCCTCTTAGCTTGTGCAATCAGGGTTACCTCGACAGACCCTCTTCAAACTGCGTAGCTCTCGCCTCCTTTACCCATTGAAACAAAGGTTTTTTAGAGATTATGCCAAGCTAAGGTCTAGTTGTAGTTGTAATAATACACAGGAGAACATCCTGGTTGATACTGGTGATCTGCTTCCCGACCCCCAAACCAATAGCTCAGCCCCTCGGTGCTGTGCTTGGGAAACAGACTTAGCACCTTTGGAAAACGTGGGCACAGCTCCTCCCCATGACCCCAGGCGTGGCGAGCAGGGGCTGGGCTGAATTTCTGCCTCTGCTTGTAGCCTCAGCTGTTTACCCTCATGCACTGAACTACTTGCACAAACACGGGGGTTTTGGGGAAGACAACAGGATTGGGAATATCACCTCAAGACTCCACTTTCGGTTTCATACATTTGGTTCCTGAGTGACTTAGACAGAAATAGCTTACTTCCTCTATACCTTAGTTGCTTTAGTTTCATTACCTCTTAATCCAAGAATAAAAACCAGGGCTGCCTAAAATCCTTCTCAAAACAACATGGATATACGGCCAAAGTGTTTTGTTTAGAACAAGTTTTTAAAAAGTCAAAATTATTCTTTACTTTTCTTGAGCTAAAAATAACTTACACTTCATTTCAGCATGCATACTAATTCACCTAATAAAAACAGTGTTTGATTAAAGTTCTCTTAAAATTTGCAGGATAAATACAGAAGTACAAATTCAAGTAGCCACCTTAGATATGGTAATTTGTGGTTTTCCCCCCAAAGAGATATTAGTCTGTACACCACCAATATAAGACTCTTATTTCTGAGAGTACCCTCCCAGCTAATAACGAGTCTTTTTCATCCATCCATTACTTGATACACTCACTTAAAATCTTAGATTCATTGACCTGCAGGGATTATTTCAACAAAAGGAAGGGAGAAATACTATTTGCCTTGATGTAGTCATTATCATGGCAAAAGGTCAGGAAGCTACTACAGATCCCAGAAAACCCATGACGGTTCAGCGAAGTTGGGATTTTCTTTCTTGCCTCCCCTCTCTGGATGTACAGCTGTTAAGGGAACCACCTGTCTCTTAGATCTCCCTGCACCAGCTGTAACTCAGGTCTGAAATTTACTGGATTCATTTTCAGGTCAGCTGCAACACCAGATGGCTCCGCAGTCCGATTCAGACCTCCCTTCTTAACGGGTTCTTTTTCAAACATCCTTGTAAGGTGGGTGGTTAAACACCTACATTCGCAGGTGTTCTTCCACAGCCCGCGGCTGCAGCAAGCACCAAGGAGACAACCCCTCCGGCGTCAGCAGCGTTCTGGAATCCCCCTCTCCCAGTTGCCCGTGGAGTGCCGAAGAAGGTTCTGCTCCATGTCTGAGACCAGAAGTGACCTGGCAGGAGGCTCTGGGGGATTAGCGGGGGCTAATGCAGTCTGGCCAGTCAGGTGCTGCAACAGGCCCTCCAATTTCTGCTCAGTGCGGCTGAGTTACGCTGGCCCTGCATGTCTCTACCTTGTCACACAGCCTCACAAGCAGGTGTGCTGGACGAGTCCTGCCACCTTTATCCACCCGTTCAGGAGTCTCTGCCCGTTGCAGAAACTCTAAAGGATACACATGATGTCCCGCCCACACGTTCCTATATAGCATCTCACTTTTCAACAGTTTTGACAATTCATTGTATCATTAAGGGCTTTGCATTTCGGAGCCACCCTGCCCACCCCAAATCCATCTTTCACGGGTCTATTTATCAATACCTCCCTGTGACTCCTCACCAGGGCTTTTTCAATTCATGGGTGCCATAGGTTTGGGGGTAAAACTTGGGAGGTGATTCCAGAACCAAATACCAGTGTGTTAGGCCCACGTGGAGCCTAACAGGTGCCCCAGGAAGGACTCCTCTGCTGATCACCACGAGACGCTGGTGAGTGTGTACACACCTTGGGGAGGGGTAACCTCTGAAAGCTGGCCGACCACTCACATCTCCCTGGGAATTCAATTTGCTGCTTAGCTTGGAACATACCTAGCAGAGCTCCCAGGAAGGCGACATAAGATACATCAACTTTGATGGTAGAGAAGGCCTAGAAAGATCTTGGGGGAGCAGAGAGCCCTCTATGAAGGCCAGCCTCTGGTTGGTCAGCAAGCAGCAAGTAGAGGCTGGGCCCCGAAAGAGTGAGTCAGAGGGACTGGGAGACTTTGGTCACCCAGATTCCCACACTTTGACAAGTTTAGCAATGTGGTTGCATATGTTCTGCATGTGAAGCAATGCGCAATCAGCATTATAATTAATTGTGTGATATGAGTAGACCATTTTGTCTCAGAAGTTGAGAGTGGCAGTTCCCACAGAGGCTAAGCGCTACCTTCTCCAAACAGGGTAGTTGGTGTCTGACTATATCTCTTCACAAAGAGTTTTCTGCTGTCATGAAGAGTTCCCTCCGGTATTTTGCCGGCTTAATTGCAGAATAATTTGAGGCACTGTTAGGTTTTTGCTGTTTCCAAAGATAAAGCCCCAAGCAAGACAGGCCAATGGTAACTACATATATACACACACACACACACACACACACACACACCACACACACATCAGTAGTGTATTTAAAATCATAAAGACACTCAACTTTACTGAAAGACTTTAATTTTAAATGATCAAGTAGATTTATCCTCCAAGAAACCATCTGGATTATCACAAATCTTTTCAAACCACAGCTGTTTCTCTTGAAAATCTTTACTTGGAAACTCTTGGTAATAATACTCACAAAGAAAAATAAATGCACTGCTTACGTAGAGATCACCAGTTTCTATCATGGCTTGCCCTGAGTCAAACAGCACTCTTGTTCATATTCTTCAGTTGGAGGGCAGTGTGGACACAGCCTTAGAGAATGATACCAAAAACCAGGTTTTAAAATTAGCTCTGGGGCGCCTGGGTGGCTCAGTCGGTTAAGCGACTGCCTTTGGCTCAGGTCACGATCCTGGAGTCCCGGGATCGAGTCCCACATCGGGCTCCCTGCTCGGCAGGGAGCCTGCTTCTCCCTCTGACCCTCCCCCCTCTCATGTGCTCTCTCTCATTCTCTCTCTCTCAAATAAATAAATAAAATCTTAAAAAATAAAAAAATAAAAAAATAAAACTAGCTCTGCCCTTAGGAAAACCGACACCATACTCATTAATGAAATTTCCTCTGAGGTTTCCAAACCTTGCCGCACTGGGGAGGGACGGAACGAAGGATTAATATGCCGTGGAGACGCCATTTTAAAGACAGCTTTAAGTCTTTTACTCTAAACTATGGATGACAAGGCAGTTTGTACTACAGAACCCAGGCTTAAAGACGGGAGGTCAGTGACTTCAACGGTTTTCAGTTATTGGAATAGTCACTGGTCAGCTACCGGATGGAAGGTTCGGATCCTGCGCCAACAACCTACACTCACAACGCGTTGCACAGGGAGCCAGCCCTCCACACAGCTACTCTACTGGAACTCCTCATGATTCTCCTGGAGCCACCAGCCTAGACTGAGGTAGTTGCTCCTTGAAAGGTACTCTCATAAATAGGAGAAAGGGGCTTTCTGGAATGTTCTAGTCGTAAATGTTGATTCTTCTTTTTTTTTTTTTTAATTTTTTGATGCTACTCTTTTGTAATATCTTAATGTGGAAGATGGTGGAACATCTTCTGAAATACGTAATTTTCCGTATTAAGTTATTATAACTGAAGAAGAACATCAGGATGGAGGAAAGGCGGCAAAAAAAAAAAAAAAAAAGATTTCCCACAACTCTGGCTAAGCTGATAAAATAAAAGTATATCACGTTTGGAGCGTACAGGTGTTGTGCCCTGAACACCTGTCTCCCATGTGAACTCCATCCATGGGGCTGTTCACATCCTCAAGTCCATTCAACATACCAAACACGGGAAATTTACATGACTTTCTAAATCTCAGCCAATAAAACACTTGAAAACAGCCACAAAATGATCATCTGATGACTGAACGCTGTACTTAACTTATTTCCGTTAAAAACAAAGTAATAGTCCTGGCAGACATATTTAGCTCAAGATACATTTGAATTCAGGACATCGGCAAAGCCATCATGTTGTGAATTGAGAATTCCTTTCAAGGCTGCCTTTGAATTCCGAGGGGCCGACAGATCAAGGGACGAAGGCTAAATTAGTGAACCCGCTATGTTTTTATTCTTTCTGTGAATGAAGCTCTCTTTTGTATGCACATTTGCAAGCAAAGCAGGTGCCTGCCTTACACAAGTTGAACTGCAATTGGGATCTTGGCTTCTTGTCAAGTCAGGAGCACACAAACCAGTTTAAGTCAAAAGAGGACATACTTCCCATACTTGATTCCCCTTGTAATCTCTTTTCTCCCCCAATCTTAGCCACTATATAGAGAATTTAATACTTTTTTTTCAGAGTCCAAAGGTTGCTGATCTAAGTGGTACATTTTGTGCTCAAGTGAATCTTCCACACACGTTTTCGACTATCAATCACTGGCCTCACCCTTGCCAAGACCCCCGACTTTCAGTTTCTACAAAGCAGTTAAAGGTTAAAAAAACCCCATCAAAAATCCCCTGAATTAAATTTTTAAAGAAAACTCAGCAATGACCTTAAAAACAAAACAAAAACAAAAACGGGAAGTAGTTTTCCAGTGGTCTAGAAGGTGACCCCTTAGCAACTTGAGGAAAAAGACAATGACGGGATGCCATTCTTAAACCCACAAAGACCCTTCGGAAGGCGAACTGGTCCACTGGAGAGGCATGGATGGATCCCCTTCCTCAGCCCAAAGCCTACCCTCCAAGAGCTGGCCCTGACAGGGAAGACCCCCCGCAAATTCAACGTTGTTAAGTCATGGCTGCCATGGTCCTAGGTGTTTATCCCTTCTACTCTGTCCTCACAACCTGGCTTGCTCTAGAGGAGCGCAAGATGGGCCGTCACCATTAATGCTCTGATTTCACAAGCCACATTTAACATCCAGGCCCCTTACTGGGCACGTTTCTGTGAACCTGTGTACCACACCTTCCTTAGCGTAGCTCCTCTGAACTTGGACGCGGCACCAGGACGGCCACAGTGAAGGAAAGGAATAAAACAAAAGCAGCAATCAAAGCAGACATTAGTTAGCTATGGGAAGGGCCTGCAAGAAGATGAAGGGGTTTTGTTCTGCACCGCACCCCTTTTTTGCTTTAAATTCAAAACTGGGGGAAAAAAAATTAGAGGAAGTTAACAGGTAATGGCTTTTTCTTGGCTTCTGTACCTCTTCCATGGATGGGATTTTCCAATTAGTTAATGCTAGTCACCTAACTCTCCTCCCACGATCACACAAGTAGCTAAGAGCAAAGGCATCACCATCCGGGTAATTACTGATTGACGGCACCTTTCAACATCAATGCCGCCGATCAGAGGAGAAAATGCCATGAGCCACCAAGAGGTTCTGCCTTCCTCTGAAAGATCCCCAGAACGGCGGCCACCTCCTTTCATGGCACCAAAAATATCTTCTTATAACCTAGACACCCCTCGTTTTAAACTTCGGACAGTCTCCTGGGACAAGCTTTATTTCCCTCCCTCTAGTTGAGAGTGGGACTTCCCTGGCTAGAATGACAGCTGCCCAAAACAAATGCCACATCCTGTAGAAATCAACTTTTAATAAAACCGCATCCAATTAGCCGACCCGGACTGCCGTCCCCAGCAGGGTTACTGCTCTACAGCAAACCTCAGCCAATTTTCCAACCAAGGCGAGAAGAGGGATCTCACCCACTCCGAGCAGCCCCGACCGCTTTCCTCAGACTCCATACCTGACCCGCCGTGACCACATTCTGTTAACTGGCCACCAGATCTAGGCCACCACCAACCTCCTGCTGCCCTGGGGCCTTCTCCTGGAGGAACCATCTCCTGATACTCCCATGGCCCTGTGAACGAACTCAGGCACGCTTTCTAAATCTTCTGCCAAGAAAATTGAGTTTTTCTTTCTTTCTTTCTTTCTTTTTTTTTTTTTGACCTAGATTAAATCTACTGCATTTTCAAGCCTTTTGGGAAAGCAACTGAGGACGAATGTGCAGAGCTTTGTGTGCCCTGCAACACTTCCTCACCATTATTATGTAAATCCCAACAAGAACGCAGCACAGATCGAAAAAGACATCAAGGGCAAAGATGCTGGAATCTGCTCTCTCCCAGTCCCTGGGCCTCTGAAAAAAACCCACTTATGTTGAACCACTTCAAATGTCTAATAGCTGTAAAAGTATCTGAAGAATTTTAATGTCACCTTTCCCCCAGATAGCACGAGCCCTGCATTTAGCTGTTTCTTGAATGCTCCAACTCCGCTCTAAGCATGGGAAGGCCAGAGGCTTGGTGCCTTTGCTTGTGAAGGAGCCATGGGGGACAGGATGAAGCAGGCGAGCAGCCTCCTTTATTGGGAACGTCATTAGATCTCTGGAATGCAAGGTAACAGGCGAAATGTGGATTTGGTTTTCATTTTTTAAAAGACTAATTCTAGAGTTGACAGGAGGACCTTATTTTTTCTCTGAAGGTAAGAAAAACAAAGTAACTTTAGGTCGAACCTGACAAGCCAACTGGAAGGAAGGCCATAGCAAGTAGTCTCCCCAAAACCGGCGTGGCGGCCCGGGTCAGTCTCCTCAGAGTCTGGGTGATGAGGCGGTGATGGGTACCCATGGCGACGGCAGGAACTGCTCCTTCTCCAAGGGCCTGGCCACTTGAGCGGGGCGTCAGCGTCAGTTCACCAAGAGAATTTCACAGAGATGAAGGAAGGCATCCCAGGGTTAAATGTGGTAGAAGGTAGTTCTACCCTGAATCCAATTAAAAAGGATTTAGGTTCCAAAGTACTGAGGGACCTCATTAAAAGGAAGTTTCTAATATAAGTTTATTTCGTAGGATGAATTCTCTTGAGGACAGGATGGCATTATAATTAGGAGCCTAGCAGCAATGAGAGTAAGTTGAAATCATATCTGTTTTCCTAGGATTCTCAATTCAGCACACTGGGCTGTATGATGCTTTCTGGCCAGACCAGTCTCGTGAGTCTCAACTTCTTGATCCTGCTTCAATGGTGGGGTCACTTACATTCATGGACACCTCACTTACGGGCCCTGTATCGTTAGCTTGGGTAAAATAAAGCTCAGCTCAGTTATTTCAGCACTCATCTGTGGTACCGCTGTATTCTAATGTTTTACGGGCCTGTTCTAAGGCTGGGGCTGCACTGTCCTAAGAGGTATTTCAATCTGAGTTAGAACCAAGGTATTTTTTTTTTTTTCCCTAGAATCAGAGTGTGGAAACTCCTATCTACTTCCTACCTCTGGTCTCTCTGGTCACCCTGAAATGGAGAGGCACAAAACTGCATCCTGGCTAAGGTAAAGATCTGTACTGATTCTGGTCTTTTTCCTGTGGTGGAGGATTCGGAAGAGCTGATATTTATGGCCTTGATAACTGTCTCACCCAGTCCCATGGTAACTGAGTCATCTTTCATGTGCATGGAGATCAGGGAGGGAGATATTTTTACAAATTGCCTGGAACAGCAGAACTCATATGAGAAATGCGCTTTTGTAGCCGACTATAAATTGATGTTCCGGGGATAAAAGGCAAGTATCCTTGGGCCCGGAGTTCTCATGGCAGAGACTATGACAGTTTTCAAAGCGACGCCGAATATTTCTGTCCTGCTTCATTCATAAAGCTTGCCGGTGAGTGAAGGAGTCACCCCTTATCAGCATTTTAGACTGACTGGGCATTTGACAAATTTCTTAACCTCTTTCAACCTCTGTTTTTTTATTTGTAAAATGGGGTTAGTAACAGCAATTACACCACAGGGTTATTCTATTAAACAACATAATTGATGAAAATGGAGGACACAGCTCTTGACATAGACATCAAAGTGCTTAATAAATGTGCCAGATTATTGTCCACCTTGAATTGGTTACATTCCTCCACAAGCCCCATGCCCAAAGAGACAGGTGAGGGACAAGGCAGCATCGCCCCAATGTCACAACACAGGAAACCGAGGCATAGAAAGGCCACATCAACATGCCTGCCACAATGTCGCATGGCTCCCCGCTGGTCTCTCGATGGAGGGAGACAAGGGAGCCTCTTTTGTAAGTGATGACCACTCACCCTTTAATAGGGTTTGGAATTGATTTTGTTGTCTTGCTTTCTGAAGTAATTACTTGGAACTAGCCAAGTTCACCCATTTGCATGGTCTTCGACTACTCCGAACATCCATTTACATGGCCTCTGAAGTGTCAATCAATTTTAATGGAATCATTTTGATGACTTCCCTATTCAGGGGCCAACAAAATTTTAGCCAACTGTACACTTGGTGGTACTCCCCCAAGGGGCAAAAATTCCCTAAAACAGTTTGTGATGTGAAATAAAGCCCGTCGCCATCTAATGGGCACACTCGGGTTTCATTATTATAAACGGAGTTTAACCACAGGCTTGTCACTTCCCTTGATGTCAGCAACAACAGAGGAGGGAAAACAGGGACACGGGGCTGCACACAAGGAGAGGGCACTCTAAATGTCTCGGATCAGGGGACGCAGGGGAAGAAAATGTGAGGAAGAGAACTGGGGTACATGTGTCCAAAGTGTATTTAGGCACCCCCTGAATAGAGGGGTTTCCAGGGGCTGGATTTCATTTTGAGAGTTGCCATCACCGTGAAAAGACACGAGAAGAAAATCACTGATCGTCTTATAAACTGCTGTCTTAATCACAGTGGAGGTGTGGCCTTAGTATCAGGCCTATCTAAAGACTCCTGAAGGTCTCTGAGTGCCGGGGGGCCACGTTGAAAGGCTCCTTGGTCCCCTGCACAAGGCGCAGCACGGTGCTGGGCATCTACTTCTTGATGGATTGTCCTGGGGCCATTTTCCCATCTGTCTGCCCCACAGCAACACGGCTTTCTTTCAGACTTCATGTTCCACGAGCCTTCCTGATTGGGGCGACCAGAGATAAAAACCGTCCATGCAACACACTGTTCACCTCCGGAGAAAGGGCTCTGGTTTAGGCGACCAATTTCTGAGCTAAGATAGGTGTGGTCTACTGGTTGAGTGAGACAGATTTTGTTCCATCGGTTTAGTAAGATCACGTATACAGAGCACCAAGCTCAGAATCTGGCACCTAGAACCCATGGAAGAAAGATTAGCTGCTTTTCTTCCTTCTACTGTAGGGTATCATTTTAGGGGCACCAGGAAGCCTTCTTCTACATCTAGGATGATTCAAGAATTCATGCCAGTGGGGACACTTGGGAAAGTGGAAGGGGGTAATGTCAGTGATTATCCCAGGACAACAGGTGGGAACCACAGGGCGACTGCAGACAAAGCTCCACACACCCTCTCCATCACTCTCCTGGTCCTCACTTTCCACCCTGGGGCCCAAATCCAACGACACAGACTGTGTGCCAAAGACCACCATGCCTCGTTGTTCTAAATCTCACCCCTCACATCCACTGAGTGCAGCCTTCCATTTTTCAGGAAACTAAGTAAGTATAACAGATTATGGATACAAGAAAAATATAATACACGGTCCGTGCACTTGATGTATTTAATATTTAGTTGTAGACTTAAGTGCTCATTCTTTAGCAGGTGGAGAGAAGATTCATCTTCTTTGCCTACAGAATCTCTCCCTAGAAAACCTCAGAGGGAAAAGTGAAATATCTCCTTGATTTCAAGATTACAGAAAATTCTACACGCCACACACTGATTAGCAGCCATTTGGTTTCACTCGAGAAGAACATGCCATCTATCAGCCAGCCTTCCCCATGCCGCGCACACACTCAGAAGCAGGATTTGATCTAAAAACTTTCATTTCTCTCAATCATTACCAATGACACTTATTCTTCTGTGAAACCTTTAGAGAAAAGAGAAAAGGAATCTCCTGCAGCCTCCCCCTTCCATCCTGAGATGACTGGTTGAAGATGGATTTCCAAGCTTGTAGCTCTTTTGGACTTAAGGGCTGCTGCTTGTGTGGATTTTGAGCACAAGATTATTAAGACCCGGATGGGAGGCAGGGCAGGCTGCAAAATCCTCCGCAGTGAGCTACAGGGCGCTGGGCACCACAGATCAGTTCCACTGCCAAGCCTCTGCCATACTCACTCGGCGGCCTAATTGTGCAGATAATAAATGATAATGACACTTCTTTGCAGTTGGAGGAGATCCTCCCCCATCATGAAGGGTCTCATGGTTAGTTCTAGATTTTATTCAATCTTAGGAAGATCAAGAGCTCAGGCAATCCCCAACAGTGGAGGTTAGGGGGATCTTTTATGGTTTGTCCTGGGGCACTTTTCATGTTAGCGGGAGGAAGGGTCACCTTCTCAACTGTAATTGTCTTGGGCTAATGTTAAAGTTGGTGTGAATTCGCTGAGCACGCTCTGATCCGTCGGGAGGGACGTGGTCCACGTGACTGCTGGGTAGCCGAGAAAGTCGTCCGGGATTCCAGTGTGCCGTGAGGAGCAACAAACAGAATTCCTCACATCTCATGTCATTCTTCTGACATGTGCAGAAGGCTGGGTGGAGAGCTTTCCCTCCTTCATGTTTGGACTGAGGTCACTGATAAACAATTCAATCACTCTTCATCTAATTCTGTTGTGCTTTTTAATTCCTATGGTGGTAGGTTTCTAAAAGATTCAACGTTATGACGGGAGGCAAAGTAAACTCCTAAGATTTCATTCCCAGTCCATCTTACACACTATGTGTTAAGAGCTGTCATAGCTGCTATATTCCAAGTATCTGACATAAACCGTAAAGTAACTCTGGGTCTAAAATAAACCGTAGAATAACTGTATGGACAGATCTGTAATAGTGTTTACCCGGGGGAGTCAGAGCATAACCTTGTCTATACAACATGGCCGACAGCCAAATTCTAAGGCTAAAGATAGTCAAACAAGGGTGCCAGGAGTTAGATTCGGTTCATCTGGTCTGCCACCATGCCTTATAACATGATTCCCAGCCTTGGACTGCAAAAATGCACATAATACCTTTCTACAATCCAATTGCATCTTATAACAGTGTTTCTCAAACGTTCCTAAAGATCACCACCACCTGGAGTGTGTGCAATAAAACAGATTCCTGGAACCCACCCCGGGGTCCTACTGGGTGTGGACGTCCCGGGCAAAGGGCTGGAAATCTGTACAGATGTCCCCAGGGAGGCTTACTCTCTAAGAAGTGTGGGAAGCTCTTCAGGGAAAGACCCCCATGGCAGACGCCACCTGCTGTGGCCACACGCTCATCCTCTCCTTCCACCGGCCAGGACTGGCGTGGAAGTGCATTTGCTAGCCTCTTGCCGTGTAACTCACGGCAGTCTAAGGGAAGGTGAGTGCGGGGGATATTTGCTGCTTCAGGGACAGAGCTGTTATTATTTTTTTAAGATTTTATTTATTTGATAGAGAAAGAGTGAGAGTGCACGCACACAAGCAGGGGGAGCAGCAGGGAGAGGGAGAAGCAGGCTCTCCACGGAGCAGGGAGCCCGACGCAGGACTCGATCCCAGGACCCCAGGATCATGACCTGAGCTGAAGGCAGACGCTTCACCGACTGAGCCCCCCCAGGAGCCCCAGGCCAGTTAATAGATGGGACCTAACTTCTCCGTATCTTCCTTCCTTTTCTTCTGGATGGATCAGACAGGGAAAAAGTAAAGGCCCCCAGGCGAAGGCAGAGCCAGAAGATGCAGCTGGCTGGATCCCAGACCAGCAGGTGGGGGAAAGCTGCCCACCACCAAGAACACCCAGAAAGGCTTAGTAACATGAGCAAGAAAGAGACTTCTGCTGTGTCTGAGGCCCTGACACGGTTCTGGGTCTATCACAGGATGTGAGCCTACCCCGGTTACTGCAACACCTAGTGGTAAAAGATACAAAAACACAGTTGAAACAATAACAAACATGTCAGGCCACTCTGCCCACACCTTCAGCACACCTGCCTGACGTGGCTGATACAAACACGCGGGGAGGTCGGAGTTATGTTTCAGAAAGTCAGAAGGCGGTGGATGGCTCTAGAGAAATCAGGTAGATGACGTGCATGATGCATTTAAGTTGGTTTCATGGTTAGAATACCTCCTCTTCCTCCTTCTGTTTCTTTTTTTTGAATGAACCACTTGGTAAAATTAGCTAGACTGAGAGGAAGAGGTAATACTTCTTGATAGGCAGGTCTACATTTCAGTCCTCAGCGATGAGCAATTCTTAATTCCACTGGCTTGTAGGGTGAGATTTAGTCCACAAATAAGTTTTTTTTTTGTCCTCTCTTTCAGTTTTTCCTCCCTTACTCTTTCCAGGAGCACTTTTTCAAAGTTGCATATCCAGTAATTCAGGCTTACTCCCAACTCCCTTCCTCTACTGCCCTAACCCATTAGCATTCTCAAATGAGTGTGGGCACCAGGCATGGGGTACTGTGCAGGTGTGCACAGAAATCTGACCTGCAGAGGTTTTGGGGGGTCTGGACATGGCAAAGGGGAGGAGCATTATCCTGGACCATTTTCCTGGGGTGAGATATGAGCTAGCGAGAGGTGTCTTCTAGCCCTTCTGGTGCTTGCATAGCTCTGTAATTGTTTTAAATCCCTCTTAAGAATATTCAAAAATAAGCACATGCTCCACTGTAACAGTGTGTACCAGACACCAAGGTGTATGCAATGAGTATCTACGTAGCAGGTATTTGAAAAAATTTAATAAATTCACCTCTTTTTTTAATCCTCCTTGGTTGTGATTTCATGTGAATCTAAACAGGTGTACAGAAATATATCTTTGGGGGCGCCTGGGTGGCTCAGATGGTTGAGCGTCTGCCTTCGGCTCAGGTCGTGATCTCGGGGTCCTGGGATCGAGTCCCGCATCAGGCTTCCTGCTCCTTGGGAGCCTGCTTCTCCCTCTGCCTCTCTCTCTCTGTCTCTGTCTCTCATGAATAAATAAATGGAAATCTTTAAAAAAAAAAAAAAAAAAGAAATATATCTTTGGTCTAAGAAGAGGCTTTCAGTATTGTGATCTAAGAACAAAGGAAAATTAGTATTTTGAATGGAGTTAAGGGTGGGGTTGAACAGCAGAGAGACAGCTATGTATAAACGTGACCCTGAACAAGTTTGCAAGGCAGCTGGAAATCCTCCAGGCTCACCGGTTCTTGCAAACTATTTATAAAGCTTCTTTAGTGGCCCCGAAGAGTTAACGTCCTCCCCCACCAGCCCCTCACGGGAGCACTTCCTTAATGCTGGAAAGTTTAGGTGAAGGTGAACACCCATTCATTCTCTGCAACCACAATGAGAAATCTGGAAGGACTGTCAAAAATCTGTCCCTGGAAGACCTGCCCTCAGAGATCTTCTCTGGAATGCACCACACCTCCCATGACCCAGTTTTGTGGCATTGATGCTGGGGCATTTCTGGGTGCTGGCTTTTTCATTCTATTAAAAAAATTTAATAAATTCACCTCTTTTTTTAATCCTCCTTAGTTGCGATTAAAAAGCCGGAAAGCTCCCAGGTGAGAAATTCAGGCCATACAATCAGGACACATCTAGGTTATCTGACGCCTCAAGACTCTGGTTTTCTCTCATTAGTCTTCATCACGTCCCCTGTTCTATGCTAAGCCTTCCTCAGTACTGCTGTAGAGAAGCAATGAATAGATTTCATAGAGAGTTAAAAAAAAAAAAAATTCTAAGTTTCCAGGCATCGGGGCTAACTTCTTGCCTGTCAGCAACTTTTAAAATATTGATGGCTTTTTCCTCATAACAGACAAGCTGAGAGGAGTCTGGAGGGCCTGCTCTAAACTGTGACTAGAAAGGGACTCCATGTAATTAAATGTATTTTTCAAGAGAAGGCATACTCAGAAAGGAGGGCAGGGGGCCACATCCATCAATCCCCCTTGTTAAGCCCGATGTGTCTAATCCAGACTGTAGGCAGAGCAGTAATCTATGGGCCTGCTCTGCTCCCAGGCCTGACAGCTTCTGGTACTTGTAGCTGGTAGCAAGAGGAAGCAGGACCCATGTTCAAGTAATGAGAGGGGCAGCCCTTGGCTGGAGGGATGGAAGTCTGTTCGGAGGGAGCGTGCTGCATATTCAAGAGGGAAAGAAGAGGCAAAGGGACAATTAGCAACTGAAACAAGGAGGGTAAAAACTCAGAGGAACAAACAGAAAGCATCTCACATGTCTCCTTAACCAAATGGCTTTTCGCGCCTCCAGTCAAAGATGCTGGCGCCAGAGAGAATACTCCTGGGTTCTAATAAAACTATCATCTTTGTCTTGTTAATCTCTCATCTGTAAAAAGTAATCACACAACTGTACATCAGACTCATCCCTGCTCTACAAACCCCTGTCCATAAGGTATCCTTGCTTACCCAACAGGTATGTGATGCTTGGTCCGCAAGATGAGAACTGCCCCAGAATGCCATTTGTTGTATTCTTTTTTCCTATACACAGAAAAACTTACATTCCACTTTTGCTTCAAAGACAGGTCATGTAAGTTCATCAACAGAACTTTATATAAAAGATTCTATTCCAAGTCTTGGGTCTTCCTCGAAACATCAGTAAGTTGTCTATGGATTACTGCTAACATCTTGGTAAACAGGAATAAATATCCCTTGAGACTTCAAGTTTATGGAAAAACAAAAAAAAAAACAAACCCAAAACCCTATGGTGTTTTTCCTTTAGATGAGCTTTGTAGAAGATGCTAGATCTGAAGCAGACCAAATGACCTCTCTTTCAGGTCTTCTTCAATAGCTGGCTATGAAAGTAAAACGTGAAAAAGTAGATACTGGTCTAGAATCTTTTTTTTTTTTTTTTTTTTTCAGATTCACATAACTTCAGATATCTTTTGATTGCTTTCAGAACAAAAGAAAACTCTAAGCATCAGCATCCTTGTTTCCAAGGGGCCTACCTAGGTCTAGAGGAGGGAAGGAGAAGTCTCCTCTAGTCAAGTTTATCTAAAAACAAAAGATCAAACAAAGGTAGAAAAGACATTGGCTCCAGATTAAGTGATCCGTCCCCCAGGCCGCTGCCCTAAGCTTTTTCAGGCTCCTAGGAGGTCTGACCATCACAACCCGTGTGTTCCCTCTAGGAAGATAACAAAATACAACAGCCCAATTCAGAAAAGGACTTGCTGAATACTGTTGCTTTATCAGCTCCTGCCTTTGGCTCCCATGTTTCAACTGCAGCAGAATAATTATTTCTGAGATTGTATGCTGCCATACGGAATAAACTGTAACCTGGAGAGATACCTGACTGATTACACAGCCATCTTTTGCACATTTCATCAGTCTCAAACAGCAGATAAAACAACTATCTCATGTGCACCAGCAGGTTCCAGATGAACCCTGCCGA
Organism: Mirounga leonina; assembly: GCF_011800145.1. Classification (NCBI taxonomy): domain Eukaryota; kingdom Metazoa; phylum Chordata; class Mammalia; order Carnivora; family Phocidae; genus Mirounga; species Mirounga leonina. The sequence goes on from NW_023270453.1 coordinate 10,985,508, forward strand.
GTTCAAACCGGTGGAACCAACTATCAGCTGATTCCAATTTAAAGCAATAGATCGCTGGCAACGTTGACAAAGTTAGATGGAGTCTGCTTACCAGGTGACCTTGCCTATACAGTGGAACTCAACTTTTCCATTAAAACAGGGTATCTTGCCACCGCCTCGAAGCTGCCACAACAACACATTTGTGAAATATCAAGAAATATCCTTAAGAAATCTGTCAATGGCATCAGAAGAGATATAGAAGATCCCTCAACAACACATGACTTAACATCAGCAGTAAATACACACCCATAAAGGAAGCATGCAGGAATTGGGAGATTTGGGTCTCCATGCACCTAAATATCCATTTGGGAATGGAGATTTTTTTAAAGATTTATTTGACAGAGAGAGAGAGCGAGCGAGAGCAGGAGCACAAGCAGGGGGAATGGGAGAGGGAGAAGCAGGCTTCCCACTGAGCAGGGAGCCCGATGTGGGGCTCGATCCCAGGACCCCGGGATCATGACCCCAGCCGAAGGCAGATGCTTAAAGACTAAGCCACCCAGGCGCCCCGGGAATGGAGATTTAAGGGGTGCTTGCCCCTCCCCCTGCCTCTGACTGCAGGTTGAACAGGACTGAGATTCTCTGCAGGGGCGGCAGCCCCGCCCCTCCGGAGCCCGTCCGTCGGTGTCACTTCTACTGTGTATTGTTTAACAGAGGGTGGTTCACCGAGGGACAGGGACGGTCAATCAATGTTACTGCTGCTTCCCTTGGACAGACGTGGACAATGAACTGTACCCTGGAGAGCGCAGAAAATGATTCTGGTTTTCTCTTTCCCCGGTGACACTGGATAAGGAACCCTTTGCTCCCCTAGCATCTGCTGCTTTTATGGGAACTGAAACTCGAGATGCGAATGGTTGCTCCTGAAGCCACAAAGCCTTTTTCATGGAGAGAATGGGTGTAGTGCTCCACCCTGCAATGGAAGGACCCTGGAATTTGCAGTACCGCCTGGTGTCATGGCTCAGGCACTGGCCCGAGTCCCACAGGGTGGCTTGAGTTCCTGGTGTCCGAACGCGGGCAAGTCACCGACCTCCCTCAACCACAGACCCCTGTGCTATACACCAACCCCACCCTGCCCAGTCTTGGGGCCACTGCGGGGAATAAAGGAGAGGACGAGGTGACATGCTCTACGGACAGGTGGAGTCCACGCGGACGGAAGTTCTGATCAAACAGGCGATCAGAACGCTCTAGTTTAGGGCGCCTGGGTAGCTCAGTTGGTTAAGCGACTGCCTTCGGCTCAGGTCATGATCCTGGAGTCCCGGGATCGAGTCCCGTATCGGGCTCCCTGCTCGGCGGGGAGTCTGCTTCTCCCTCTGACCCTCCCCCCTCTCATGTGCTCTCTCTCTCTCATTCTCTCTGTCTCAAGTAAATAAATAAAATCTTTAAAAAAAAAAAAAAAAGAACGCTCTAGTTTATATAAACCTGGATGGGCCGCAGCAGAGGCTGAGCAGCTTCGGGCAAAGTAGTCTCCGTGTCTTCTCTCCCTTTACAAAGACGCTAACAAGGCTCGTGTGCCGCTCAGGGTTGCCGTGGAACGACAGGTCTAAATGACTCTAAATTACATATTCATGGATTTATATGATAATACAGCCGCTAACCAATAAAAATAGCCCAATTATGAATTCAGGCTATACGAACATGCAAAGAAGAAAGTCATTTTCAAGGGGCTAATTTTTTCCCTTGAGGTGCTGGTGCCCCACAGACCCGGACCAAAGAGGTTTAAATGAAGACTCTGTTCTGCCATGTTTAAGAAAGAGCATTAATATCTTGTGTGACTACATCTGTGAATGAAGACACTCAAAAAGCCATCATGTTTTCAACATAGGTTAATAATAAGTCTATTTTTCCACCCACTCTTTGGCCCAGCTGTAATGTTCTTGGCCTCAAGTGGGAGGCAACGTGGAACAAGGAATCAGAGGACAAATGATACACAGCATCGCAGTGCCAGTTCATATAAAATATTACCAGGTTGGAAATGGCTGTTTATTGTCTTAGTGACTGTGACTCCTTCCCCCTCCCTTGCGGTGGGCAGAGGGTTGTGGCAACAAGGCCCGCCAACAGAGCTTGGTTTACAGTGCCCAGGTAATGGCAAATTAATTTTTCCTAATTCCAATCAGATGCCAGCCAACCCTTGAAAGACAATTTATCTCTTGTCTTGTTTTCTTTGGCGACGCTGTTTGCTGTAAAAGCAGGTTTGTCGGTCTGGATGAATGTGGCCGGGGTACGACCAAACCTGACGATCAGGGAAGAGGAAGAGTTTATAAAAAGAAAGGATTCCAAGGCACGGCTCTCAGACCTGGTGACCCAGCACAGACAAACCGCAGAAACGGCGTCAGGGAATGGCAGATCTGCCTCACTGCTGGTCGGAACCACCTGCTTAGTGCACAATCTCCTCTGGGTGCCGGGTGGGCTTCTGTTTTCTCCACTGCAGAAAAATGAGCCAAACAGCAGTTAACACTCTCAGAAAGCACTGTGGGGGATATTCTAGGAAAAGGTCAGCACAAAGTGTCAAGGGTGACATTCCTCTGTTGTAAGAGAATGAGAAATATTATCACACCTTAGAGAAGTGATAGGAAGTGAGCTTAAGTTCAGAGTGGAACACGGATAGTAAGTATCAGATATTTCCATAGCCTCCCAAAGGGCACTCCCGAAGCTCCTTCTCAGCTATGGGAGGGAGAGACATTGTCGTCTCTCTACTACCCGGGGGTGGGACTAGTCACCACAATGCCTAAAAGGAGCTGTTGGAAATGATAATTCAGAGTAGAGGCCACTGAGATCAAAGCTCACCTCCGTTCCTTCCTGAGATTATGGCATGTCCAGCATAGAGCCACTGGTATTTTTATAACCCATATGGCGCTATAAAATATGACCGTGTATTGTTTTCTGTGAGATAGGCTCCAAATAGAAACGGAGTCGACTTCCTCCATGGCAAATAATACCTATGGGTATTCGCAACCATGTTACTTTCTTCCACATTCAGAAACTGCTACCTGACTCTGTATCTACTGAAATGTAACATTCTATTCCTAGTAAAAGAGCATCACATGTGAGCACATCACTCAGCTTTGCTAACAGCAACACAAGGAGCTAAGTCACATGTTCGGGAGAGTTTACTTTAGGGATCCAGACGGTTTCTCTTAACCCAGCCTCCTATACTTTTCCTCCTATGCTTCTGTGATCAGGATTGGGACCTGGAATGTTTCAGGGTACCCTCTGCAGAAAACGTCATGGTTCTAAAGGGGCTGGATGAATGTAAAGGTCGGCTTACTTGAGTCCCTAGGCAAAAATTTTCGACGTTTTCATTTCAAAATGAAAACAGAAAATTTTTTACTTTTTAAAGCTCGAGGTAAAAAAAAAAAAGTGAAAAGTTGTAAAACAGAAAAAGCACCAAAACGAGATCATGAGTCTGATCCCCAGGTGACCACATTCCTAGCCTTGTGACTATTTAAACTGTAAATCACCATCTGCTCCTCCATAAAATGAGGATGAGCACACTCTTCAGCCTCCTTCCCAGGATTCTACTGAGAATTAATGCTGTATAAATCTGTGAACGTGAAGCACCATATAAGCACATGTGCTCTAGCTTTTCTTGGAAAAGCTATTCCATTAACAAAGTAATACAAACATGCGTAAAACAGTGCCTTAGATCACTCTTTTGGTTAAATGGGCACTATTTATTTCTCACAGCAGAAACTGTATTGGACCCACAGAAGGTGTTCTCTCTCTTATGCTGAAATTCTACCATTAGGAAGGTCTGATTCATAGTTCGGGTCCTGGCGTTGCGCAAACAACAGCGGCGAAGGGGCATTGGCAGGAGCACAGATCTCAGCGTTAATTCAATTATACCCCGTGGTAGAAACCCGTCCTTAGTTACTGCAGTCTGTGCTGAAATGTTCTTCTCTACTCTTTTAAACATAATTGCTGCACTTATCTTGTCAAGGTGAGACTTCTGAGTTGTTCTCTTCATTCACAGAAACCTGCGACTGCTTGCAGACCCTTAGTTGTAAGATCTGGAGACCGAAATTAAGTGCCTTATCCATCCAAAACACTTCCCTCCCCTTGTACCTGGTTCCCATCCATGCCGGAACCACATCCCCCACCCTGGGAAAGGCTAGTATGACATTCCACGGGACAGTCCCCACAAGCTCCATGAGGGGCTCACCAGTGGGGGCATTTGTGTTGAGGGCAGTGAACTACCACGCCTAAGTCTCAAAGAAATGGCCTGCAGAGGGTGTTGGAAGCAATGTTAAGAAAAACAAAACAGAACCAGGTCATGATCGCATTATCTTTACATTAGCCGGGCTGAAATCTCAGGGATCGCCAAAGTGAGTGGAAAATGTGATGACAGGAACACCCAACTGCATTTATTTAGCGCCTGACCCTTCCTCAAAGCATCTCTCCCTGTCCAAGTCCTTCTGACGTCTGGCTGCACATCTGATTCACCTGAAATTTTGTAGATGCTGCTGGGGCCCTTGTGCAGAGAAGTTAATTCAGAATTCCTGAGGGTGGGGTCCAGGCGCTGATACTTTCGCTGCTTCAATTCTCTAGGCGATTCTCATACAGACATTCTCGCAGGCCAGCGCCTCTCGTTGGAATCTCCTACCACCATCGTGAAAAGCGCCCTGAGAAGGTATACGACTTACTCCCGGTCACACAGGAGAACATTCTAGGTCTGAATCAAAGAAGTCTTGGCGTCCTTTCCCAATCAACACACTTACTTGTAACGTTATAACAGACCATCAGAGACGTGGCTGTGATGGGAGATGTCTACGGAGTAGCAGGAGCTCCCCCCAAATCTAGTCCATTGGTCGTAGCAACTGCCACAGCCTCCCTCCGCCGGTCAGAGGCACGGTGGCAGGGCCAGGCAGGATGGTGGTGGCACACTCTCCCTCCCGGCGACAAGCAGGTGAGAAATGGCGTGCTGGCGGAGATGGCAGGTGCCCTGTCATGCTGCTGGAATAAAGGGGGGCAGCCTGGTGGTGCTTCTAAGGAACTGCATCGTTTTCTCTCACTTTGAATGTCGCTGGGACAAAGTGGGGGGTCTTCCTCGGGCGGGGGGAGGTATGGGCACTGCGGGTGTGAGCCGGAGGAGCCCCATCTGAACCATGGCCGGGCTCCCACACCCCGCTCACTCCGAGCAGGTCTGACGAGACCACAGCCCAAAGGACCACACAGCTGTGCACGTGGGACAGCTGGCTCCTTAAAACTGATGGATGGGCTTCCACGGGGGCACAGGGGGCTGGAGAGAGGAACAGATGACGATTCCTCACTGCCAACTGGCTCCTCTGGGCGAATGGCGGTAGCTCAAACAATGCTACCTCCATACCTCCACAGGAAAATTCCCTGCGTTGTCAAGTTTCTAAGAGGTGAAAGCGACACAGGGACAGGGACTCTGCATGTGAGCGTGGGGGGAGGGGTGCAAGAGAAACCAGAGAAATAGCATCTGCGCCTACACGTATCCCTCCCTCCTTCTTACTTGAGATTTCTCTACATTCAGACTGCGGATAATCAGTTTGCTTGGAAATCTAAACACTAATGAAATAACCATTAGCTATTTCTTATTTACAAAAGCAGCCTGGTGATTTGGAAAAGACCTGAGCTTTGAGAATGAGGATGCCTGAGGGTATATATTCCGAGGAGTCCGCACCAAATGAAAAGCAAGGGCAGGCAGAGGGCTCGCTTAAGCTCTCATTTCCTTCTTGAGACTACTACGTATGGAGCTGGTCCCATGGCGAGTCCTGGTCCAAGGGTGTCTCCCCTATGATGACACGAGAAACTGGCAGATCTGTGACAGTCTTCCTTCCCGGGGACACCTCTTGAGACTGCGGTCCCAGGGTTCTTGTGATCCAGCCTCTTATCAACAGGAAGACAGGTTGAGCTTAACTGAAGCCAGCGCCTTCCCAAGCCACCCATCTTGCCTCATTTACTTTGTATGTTAGAAGTGCATGGGCAGGATTTTCAAAGTAAGACTAGTCACTATAAAGCTGATCAGGGAAGAAGAGAATGAATGTTTGTGAGTGCCCACTATGTCCCAGGCACTGGGCCAGGCACTTCGAGCTCAATGCATCGGGTCCCACGTGTAGATGAGAACACAGATTCAGAGTGCATAAGCAGCTTTCCCAACCCTCCCACAGCTAGCAGGTACTGGAACTGGACTTGAAACCCAGATTCACCTATCAATCATCTGTCCATAACATGGACTTTTTAAATGTACTGCTCAGTGGCATTGTGTATGTTCACAATGCTATGCAACCATCACCACCACCCATCTCCAGAACTTTTCCATCTTCCGAAACTGAAACTCTGTGCCCACTAAACAACCATCATTCCTCCCCTCTCCTGGTGCCTGGCACCCAGCACCCGGCACCCACCATTCTACTTTTTGTCTCTCAGAATCAGACTACTCTAGGTACCTCAAATAAGTGGAGTCCTTTCAATGAATTTTTTTGAAAAGAGATAGAAAACCCAAAAAGTCAGGAGTTTAGTCTTGTGCTTTCTCCTCTCTTGAATGCGTCCAGTATTTCAGACAGGTTTAGGAAGACAAAAAAGCTGTCCTTACCACATCCGTTGATCCAGTCTACTTTGTGGAATTTTTTTTATTTTAAAGAATAAGTCTATTGAGAGGACCTCCCATTGAGAGTCACCACTGTGATTAGAGGCCTATTTCTTGAACCAGGTACAGCAATGGGTTGTGGGAAGACAAAGATAGCAATATAAAAATCCCTGCCTTTAGAGTCATTCTTTAAAGGGACAATGTCGACTCTCATTTTCAAAATGAGACATAGAGAAGAAAGAAGGAGATACAGTAGCTCAGTTAGGAGTAGGACTAAAGCATCCTGCAGATGATCAAATCTCTCCACTTGCTTTTTAGCCTAGAATATTCTTCATTGATGGGCTAAAATTTCATCAATACCTTTTCAGGGTTGATTTCAATTAAGTGTGTGTTGAATAGACATATAAAGATTGCTTTACACTCTACACATCATATATTTTTCTAAGAGCCTCTGAATGAGATGTGAATAAATCCTCAGAATTTATAGATACTTAGAGGAGCTAAGATCTGTGCGTAAATAAGTTAATACACGGTGGAAGGTGATAGGGTGAATGCAAGAGGCACATATGAGTCTTTAAGAAGTTGGAGAAAGAAAAGATTATTTTCAACCTGGAGATTTACTAAAAATTTGTTGGAAAAGGCAGGTCCTGAAAAAAAAGGCAGGCTGTAGAGAGAAAGAGATGGAGTCCAGGAATTCCATTTTATAAAGAATCAATCTGTAGGAATGGAGATTATGAAGGCAGTTAGGAAAAATGGGGCATGGGGGATTATGGAAGATTCTGAAAAACATCGCGAAAGACTCTGAGCTTTACTGACTGGGCAATATGGTGCCACTAAATGCTCATGTACTCTTATCAGTATTGTGACTCCTCTGGATAAAAAGGCACCCTGAGAAACGAATCCGGAGTAAGAAAAAGAATCAGGAAGAAGAGACCTCTGCTTCTGGTCTAGATGGATAACCTTCCAGCCTGAAAACAGCTGACTGCTCTAAAGAGTTTCCAGGCCACAGAGCAGGGATCAGGAAGCCAGGTGGAACTTGGCAGATATCCTGAGCTGAGAATTTGGAGCTGAGAGTCTGGGGAGGAAAGACAGGTAGAACTCACAGAAAGAGTACTGAGAGGAGAGAGCGACAGAGACAGAACCTCGGGGATCTGAAGATGCTCCCCCGAAGGACTTAGTAGAGTACCTATCAGTGCACATGAGTAAAGAAACTATCAAAGATGGTGGGGTGGGGGGCACCCAAAAGGATTAAAAACTAAGAATAGTGCCATTCCCACCAGCCAGACTAGAGAAACGACTTCATGGCACATTGAATGGAGAACTCAGAAAGGCCTGATCTCAGAAGTAGGAAAGAAGTAGCCCTAGGCTGGGTATTGTTCCAGACCTGCCTAATACACCCCAAAAGCAAGATTCGAAAGACTGAATTGCTCTCAAGTATCTTAACTGCACTGCAGAACAGAGCTCAAAATTTTTTAGAGGCATACAAAAATTCCCAGAACCCAGTAAGATGAAATTCATCATGTCTGGTATCTTGGTAAAGATTTCTAGGCACACAAAGGAGGAGAAAAACATGGTCCATTGTGAGAAAAATCAACTAACTGAAACCACCCAGAACTGATACAGATGTTAGAATTAGCAGACAAGGTCATTAAAATGACTTTTATCCCTGTATTTGTATATTTCAAAAGATAAGTAGAAATTTGGAAAATATCAAAAGGGCCCAAAATGGACTTCTAGGGATTATTTTTTTTAAAAAAGATTCATTTATTTGAGAGAGAGCAAGACAGAGAGAGCACAAGCAGGGGGAGAGGCAGAGGGAGAGGAAGAAGCAGACTCCCTGCTGAGCAGGGAGCCCAACACGGGGCTCGATCCCAGGACCCTCGGATCAAGACCTGAGCTGAAGGCAGACGCTTAACCATCTGAGCCACCCAGGCACCCTGGACTTCTAGAGATTAAGAACTATAATGTCTGAGATAAATGAGACAGTGGATGGGATGAAAGGCCGATTAAAGATTAAAGAAAAAATTAGTGAACTGTGTTTCAAAATGCAATCTAGGGAGACGAATTAAGAAGAGGAAGAGGAGGAGGAGATTAGTGAGCCATAGGATGACTTCGAGTGGCCAAGTATGGGAGTAACTGGAACCCCTGAAGGAATGGAGAAAGGGGACAGAAAAAATATCTGAACAAAGTAAGGGCTGAAAAATTCCCAATTACTATGAAAACTATAAGCACACAGATTCGAGAAGCTCAATGAAGCCCAAGAAATAGGAAGAAAACTAAATGAAGACACTTTATAATGAAATTTCTTAAAACCAGTAATAAAGAAAAAAATCTTAAAAGAAGACTGAGGAACGAAGAATCATTAATGAAGAAACAAAGATAAGGATGACATCAAATTTCTTATCAGGAACAATACAACTGAGAAGACTGTGAATCACTCACAGATACAGAGAATAGACTGTGGTTGCCAGAGGCAGGGGATGAAGGGTGGGGGAAATGGGCAAAGGTGGTCAAAGATGCAAACATCCAATAGTAAGAGGAATAAGAGCTGGGGATCTAACGTACAGCATGGTGACTAAAGTTAAAAATATTGTACTGTATATTTGAAAGTTATTAAGAAAAATCTTAAAAGTTCTCTGCACAAGAAAAAAAATTTGTAACAATGTGAAGTGATGGGTGGTAACTAAAGCTATTGTGGTGATTATTTTGCAATATATACATAAATCAAATCATCACGTTTTATACCTAAAACTAATACAAAGCTGTATGTCAATTCTCAATAGAACTGGAAAAAACAAAAAATAAAGTACTGAAGGAAAAATATCTGTCAACCTAGAATTCTATACCCAGTGAAAATATATTACAAAACAATGGTGAAATAAATGTTTTTAGACATACAAAAGGTGAAAGAGTTTACCAACAGATGATCCACCCTATAAGAAATGTTAATTGAAGTCTTTCATTAAAGGAAAATGATGCCAGAAGGAAACAGGGGTCCACACAAAGGAATGGAAAGCCCCAGAAATAATAACATGGGTAAATATGTAAAATATTTTCTTATTATTTAAATCTCTTTAAAAGAAATCTGACCACCTCAATAAAAATAACTATGTAGTGTGGGGTTTATGACATATGCCGAATTTGAATGTATGATAATAATAGTGTAAAGTCTGGGAGGGAAAAATGGAAGTATACCACTGTAAGATTTGCAAACTATATGTGATGTTGTATACTTTCATTTGAAGGTAAATTGCAATAAGGTAAAGATCTATACGATAAACCCTAAGGCAACTCCTAAAATAACAAAGCAAAGAGTTTTATAGTTAATAAAGAAGATAAAATGGAATAAAACAATCTTAAAAGGAGGCAGAAAAAGAGGAAAAGAGAATAAAGAACAGATAGGAGGAATAAAAAGCAAACCATGAAATGGTAGACCTATACTCAACTTTATCAACAATCACATTAAATATTCATGAAGTAAATACTTCGATTAAAAGGTAGAACTTGTTACAAAGATTGAAAAAGGAGTAAGACCCAAATGTTGGCTATCCACAAGAAATTCACTTTGAATATAAAGATACAAATAGGTTAAAAGTGAAAGAATGGAGAAAGACCACTGCAACCCTCGTTAAAAGAAAACTTGAGTTTTCTATATATTGGTACCTATCAAAGTAGATTTCAAATCAAAGGATAATACCAGAAATAAAGATTATTTCAAAATAAGAAAGGGGTCAATTCATCAAGAAGACATAAAAATTCTAAACATTTATGCACTGAATAAGAGAACTTCCAAATACATAAAGCAAAAAAAATGATAGAACTGAAAGGCTACACAGAAAAATCCACAATAATATTTAGAGATTGCGATAGTTTTTTTCAATAATTGATAAAATGAGGACATAGAAAATCAATAAGGATACAGAAGATTTGTACAACACTATCAACCAAGCCGACATTTGTAGAATATTCAGTCCAATAACAGCATGATATCAATTTTCAATCACACATGGAACATTTACCAAGACAGGCCATATTATGGGGCAT
>NW_023270453.1:10996147-11028534 GCF_011800145.1 Mirounga leonina
CAATCACACATGGAACATTTACCAAGACAGGCCATATTATGGGGCATGCAATAATTCTCAACAAATTTCAAAGTCTTCAAGCCATTCAAGGTGTGTTATGTTCCCTGACCACAGTGAAATAGAATTAGAAATCCATAATAGGACAATCTCTGAAAAATCTTCAAATGTTTAGAAACTAAATGACATACTTTTAATAACCATAGGTCAAAGAAGAAATCAAAAAGGAAATTAGAAAGTAAATTTACAACTGGATGAAAATGACATCACAACACATCAAAATTTGTGGGATGTAGGTAAAGCAGTTCCTAGGAGAGAAGTATTAAAAGTGGTCATCAAGAAAGGAGAAAGATTTCAAATCAATGACCTCAGTGGAACTTAAACAACCAGAAAAATGAGAGCAAATTAAACCCAAAGAAACCTTAAACAACCAGAAAAATGAGAGCAAATTAAACCCAAAGAAAACAAAGAATAAAAATCCAAGTGGAAATCAGTAAAATTGAGTAAACAAAAAAACAAAAACAAAAAATCAAGAAAACCAAAGGCTAGTTCTTTGAGCAGACAAATAAAATTGAGGTATTTTTAGCCAGAGGAAGGAAAAAAAGAGATAGCATAATTTATCAATATCAGGAATGAAAGAGGTGACAGCACTATAGATTCTACAGATATTAAAGGGATAAAAGAACATTATATGCAGCTTTATGCCCGTAAATTTGACAATTTAGATGAAACAGACATATTATCTGAAGGAGAGAAACTCAACAAGAAACATATAACCTGAACAGACTTATAGGTACATATATACATACATTCAGTACATTTATGTCTATATATACTAAAAAAAAATTGAATCTGTGCTTAAAAACTTTCTTCTCAAAAAACAAAACAAAACAAACTTGAACCCCAGATGACCTCTGCATGAATTCTACCAAACATTTAAGAAAACAGTAATACAACTCAACACAAACTTTTCCAGGAAATTGAAAAGGAAGGAATACTTCCCAAGTCACTCATGAGGCCAGGATTACACCAAACCAAAATCAGCTGAAGAAATTAGAAGAAAACCGTTTAACAATATTCTCTTGAACACAGATGCAAAAATTCTGAGTAAAATTTGAGCAAACAGAATCCCATAAGGGCTGCACATCATGATAAAGCGGGGTTTATGTCCCAGCAATGCAAGGTCCTTTTTTTAAAATTTTATATTTATTTATTTATTTATTTATTTATTTATTTATTTATTTATTTATGTAATTTAATTTATTAGAGAGAGAGAGAGCACATGTGCGCATGCACACACAAGCAGGGGGAGCAGCAGAGAGGGAGAAGCAGGCTCCCCACTGAGCAGGGAGCAGGACTTGGGGCTCCATCCTGACCTTGAGATCATGACCTGAGCCAAAGGCAGATGCTTAACCGACTGAGCCACCCAGGTGCCCCATTTTGTTTGCAAGGCTACTTCAACATCAAAAATCAAACTGTGTGATTCACCGAATTTCTGAACTAAGAAAGAAAGCCATAGGATCATCTCAGCAGATGCAGAAGGAGCAACTGACAAAACCCAACATGCATTCCTGATTATAATTCTCAGTGAAACAGGAAACAGAAGGAAATGTCCTGAACTTGATAAAGGGCATCTATGCAAAACCTATAGCTCATATCATACTTAATGGTAAAACAATGATTTTCTTCCAGGAATAAAAACATGATAATGATGTCCATTCCTACCATTCTATTCAACTCTGGAGTGTTTAGCCAGTGCAAGCAGCTGAGGGAAAAAAAAAAAAAGACACCTATTTTGGAAAGGAAGTAAAACTGCCTTTTAATGTGTGCGTATGTGACTGTGTTAGGTTTTCTTTGATACAAAACCAAAAGCATCATAAGTAAAAGAACACATTAATAAGACTTCATCAAAACTAAAAACTTGTGCTTTTAAAAAGAAACTGTTAAGAGATTGCAAAGACAAGACAGACTGGCAGCAAGTGTTTGTAGAACATGGACCTGGTGAAGGCCTTGTATACAGAGGAGGTCAGAAATCTCAAAATTCAACAGTAAGGAAATCCAATTAAAAAACTGGCAAAATATCTGAACAGACACTTCACCAGGAAGAAATAGGAATGTCAAATAAGTGCACAAAGAGAATGATTAACGTCTTTAGTCATATGAGAATTAAAACTACAATGACATATACCAATAAATATCTATTAGAATGATTAAAATTATAAACACTGATTGTTCCAAGTGTTGGCGAGGACATGAAGGGACTGAGACTCCTGCACTGCTGGGGAGAATGTAAAATGTTACCATCATTTGAGAAAACAGTTTGGTAGTTTCTTACAAAGTTAAATCTACACCACCATAGGATTCAGCCATTCCACCTCTAGATGTTTCCAAGAGAAACAGAAGCACACAAATATCTGTACGTGAATGTTCACAGCAGCCTTTTTTGTTAACAGTAAAAAACTGGAAACCACCCAAAGGCCATGCACAGGAGAACTGAAAAACACTAGTATATCCATTCAACGAAATGTGACTCAGCCATTAAAACAAAGTACTGATAGGCATGAAGTACTGATACTGAGTCTTGAAAGACTTAACGCTGAGTGAAAGACATCAGGCCAGAAAAAGGCACATCCTTATGACTGTAGTTACATGAATTCCAGGAAATAGAAACTTAACAGCAACAGAAAGCATCACTGGCTGCCTGGGGGTGGGAATCAGGTAAGGAAGGGATTGCAACAGAAGAAGAGGAAGTTACTAGGGGTGATGAATAGGTTACTTTCCTTGTGGTGATAGCTTCAGAGGTGTACCCACGTCAAAATTTACCAAATTTTACACTTGTAGTAGTGTCCGTTGTGTTTTGTATTTGTTATGCCTCAAGAAGGCTGCTGGGCTACACACAATAAGAAGGTGGTATGAATGGCAGTGAGGAAAGGAATGGAAAAAATGGCTGGAAGAATACAACAGGCTCAAGTTCCGAAGATCTGGAGCTTGGCTGGCAGGAAAGGAGGTGGCACCATCAAGAGCGACAGGGACAAGCAGCAGAAGACAGGCACGTTCAAGCTGTGGGCATGGGGTACATCTCGTTCCAAGGCGCAGTTTAAAACCTCGGCCTAGAAATCACAGGCCAGAGATACAGCCTTGGGACGCTCCATCCTTTCCTTCAACCCCCCCACCCCCACCCCCCAATCCCTCTTGTGTGGATACATTTTCTTCTGTGTTACAATCTGAGTCCTCCAGGGAAGAAAAACCCCACTTTGGAAAGTTCCACTCACCTACATGTGACCTTCAGGGAATTTCTAGGCTCACACCCAGAGGTAAAACCCACCAGGTCCTCATTTCACAGAGTTCCAAAAACGCACTCAGCAACGTGAAGCTTTCAGAGCCTTATAAAAAGCTGTATGCGTTGGCGCTAAGTGAATAAAGTGATGTATGAAAACTCGAAGGGAACAAGCCATGTGCGCCCCAGGATCTAAGAAACTAGAAATGGGTAAGACCTATGAAGTCATTTCTCTGTTTGCTGTCCCACTCCCTGTTACATCAGTCCCTGCCAGAATGGCACTGTTCCTGAGAACTGCAATGTGGCTCTCCACGCCGGAGCCAAAGGAAACATCTGTAAGTCTGGCGGGGTTTCAGGTGAGCGTGCTGCTCAGAGGGCACGGAGCCTGCCCCGGCAGGAGACTCGAGCTACAGAGTCAACTGCTTTCCCCCTTCCTTGTTTTATTTTAAATGTCAAAGCTTTTCACACTACGGTGACACTCTAAAATGATTCTCTTACTTCCGTTGCTTCAGTTGAAACAATATTTTTTCATGCTCCATAGAGTGCCCACCAGCTGATTCAAAACCAGGAATGCAACGGGGCACTCTATTTCAATGTGCCATGAAAAGGAAAAGGAGGAAAAAACAGGTGGACGAAGCTGGTGGGAAAAAGTATCCCTTTCTCTTGAATGTTCTTGCATCACTCATGCAACCGATGCCTAGGACAGTTCGAACGCCCCGTAGTAAACAAGTTCTATGAGGTTCTATATGGTGTACCAATGGACTAAAATAGCCCCTGATTGCCTGCCAGAAGCTTCCAGTTCAGTAAGAACAGTGCCCAGGCACCTGCAGCATGACAGAAAGCACTGTGCGTGGGGAGAGGGAGACAGGGTGCCACAGGGATTTCAGTGGAGATTCTAATGAGGTGTCCAGAAGGAGCTTTTATGGATGAAATGACATTTGTGCTAGGCTTTGAAAAGGCCAGCATATAAACAAGCGGAATTGGGAAGAAGAAGGAATAACACCTCTGGGAAGAGGAAACGGACGGGACACAAGGCATAGAAGCCAAAATCCAAGAAGTGCTCGGGGAAGAATTCAATATCCCTCAACAAACATTATTAAGCACCTGTTGGTTACCCGCTGCACCAAGTGGCAGGCATACAAAGATGCCAGGGGAGTGTGCCTTTTGAAGTGAAATGGATGATTTCAGTATAATAATAAACACCACGAATAGAGACACACCCAGCGTGCTCTAAGGAACCCCCAGGAGCATGGAGTCTCAGGACAAACTACTTAGGTCTCATTTCCTCACGTGCCTCTTCACTTAGATGTGTTTGTTTGCTCAGGCTCTATTTTTTCAGCTGCAACATGGGCTCAGTACATAGTATTCACCTCCTAGGAGTGTTGTGAGCATCTGTGCAATCACAGGACCTTGTAAGACTGTAATCCTGTCACCGTCACCCTTTGTACAGGACCTGGCGCAGGGCAGATACTCCACATACATACCACTGGTTGTTGGGTTCAGACTCCCCAGAACTGATCCTGATTTTGCTGAGAGGCCAGTTTGTTCTGGCTGCAGGCTGTAGCAGCTCCCCTAAACTCTCTGAACTTCAGGGTTCTCTCCCAGAGCGGACGCGGAGTAGTAACGTGCCGCTGCGCTGGGGGTTCTACGTATGATCCCCGCGAACCCGCGCAACCATCGGGGCCATTTTGTAGATGAGGAAACCAAGGCATGGGGGCGTCCAGTAACATGCTCTTGGTCACAAGCCAAGCAGCCTGGGGAAGTGGGTCAGAAACTAGCACTTTACCTCCAGGGCCCCATTCATAATCCCTGGAGCCGCGTGGCCTTTCTGGTTCGACCACTGGCTGAGTCCAGCAGTGTTTTATTGGAAGCTGTCATTTTATTTGGTAGGAAAGGGTGAGTAAAAGCTAAACACGGCATGGAGATTAACCTGCACCAGGAAAAGCACACACCTAAACATCATACCTCACATCTGTACAGAGTTTTACAATTTAGAAAACACTTTCACTGGTGTGGTTTTTTGTTGTTATTGTTTGTTTTTGTTTTTCCTTCTGACACCACATTGCTGAGGGCCATACGTAGGCTAATGAATACAGCCTCATGTAATGGACACCTCAGCCCTGTATATTTGGGGGTGCTGACAGAGATGACCTAGGGGCAGTCATCCCCGGGGACAGAGTGAAAGGTTTGTTTCAGAACAGGGCACCCCTGGGCACCCCACCATTCTCCCACGAGACCCTGAGCTCCCTGTGGCCGTGGGCCACACCTTCCGTCTCTGCATCCCCAGGACACGCCACACTGCTTGGCACAGAAGGCTCTTCAAACACGTTCTAAGAATGGTTAAAAGCCTCTCTCGGCCTTTCAGCAGTAACTCTGTAAAAACAGGTAAGTCGGTGTTGGACCAGAGAGACGGAGTCTTCCCCTCATCCATTCAATCTGCAGCTAATTCCAAGGGCCCATTTCATGCCAGGCACTGAGCTTGGCACTGCTGTTTCAGGGATTAAAAAAGACACAGACTTCTAACAAGGAAATTTATGCTGGTTGCATGAAAGATACTTATGAAAATAAGTATTATAAATTCTCCAGGATTTTCAAAGTGTGCCTGGGGCTTTGATTTTTACGGTGCGGTATTATGTGCCTATTTTTATTTGAATGAATGCCAGGGAAGTAAATGGGAGGCTAAATTGTCTTTTGAACTCCACATACAATATTAAGGCTTAGATGTAAGGTCATCTGGAACCCACATGGTGTAGGTAAAAGAAGTAGGAGCATTATGAAAATTACTATGAAGGATGTGTTCGATTTTAAGACCAGATCAGCAATTTTCTCTGGCATTATCAGCTTTGCTCCAAATATCACTTAATCTTTGTCTCAGGTTCCTCTTTTATAAAGTGGGGGTGTGCTCTGCCTGGGGCAGTGGGGGAAGTGGCTGGTGGGGCAGGCAGGAGAGGATGTGATAGGGCTTAACGGTTTCCTCACTTTGAAGTGTTCTAAAAATAAAGCGTTTTCATCGCGAACACGGCACGGAATATTATGTCAACACAGCATTCCGTGTTGCTAGGGCAGTCTGACCGATGGTTTTTACAAATCCTCACGCGGCTCTTCAGCTAATGCAGGCAAAGGGCGAGCCACAGAGAGGCAGGCCTTTCTCTTTTCGTCCGAGCATTCTAGGCAGGGCACCCTGAAGGGAGGAGGCAGGCCTTCCAAACGACTCATCAGCCTAGGTTCAACAATCAGACTCTGCCATTGGACGCAGACTCTTCTGGTGGCCTCTTAAGCTGTCACAGTTTTATGTGCCTTGGAGTTTAATCTGTGGAGTAAAAGCCTGACATGTCCCACTTAAAAACTGTTCTCCTAAGTCCAGATTAGTGAACAATTAGGTAGCGAGGAAAACCCAAAAGACCTGATTTTTTTAAAAATGTGGCTTTAATTTATTCATTACTTTTTCTTAAGTCTTCCTCCCGAGAGATGAGAGCAAAGCCTGGACTCTCGGAGGCACTGCCTCCGCGGGGACGAGGGCGCGGTGGCCGGACCCCCTCAGCTTTCCGCCCCCCAGGGGGCGGCACACAACCCATATTGGACTTGCAAAACAGCTAAGCCCCGCCACCATCTGGCAGCTGTACGGGGCGCCGCGTAAAATGAACCGGTGGTCACAATCCAGTTCCCATTAGACAGATGTCCACTTCACAAAGAGAGCACCACACTCAGCATTGGGCTTGGCAAAGAGGAGAGAGGCCTGAGCCTGGAAATTGCGTTTCCTGGTTCCGCCCGAGCCAGGTTGCTCGCTCGGGGGTGCGGAAGTGGGCCAGAGGGAGGATGGCAGGTAGGATGGCAGCAGCTCTCAGAGGACTACTTTATGTTCATTGACCTGTCTCACTCCTTAGAAAACACCTTGAAACACTTCTCCGAGGTCTTCTCACTCAACCTGCTGAGAAGCAATGTTTTCATAAACTAGGTTTTGGTTTATTGAGCCACCGGGTGGCTGAACTCTAAGACCACCACCGGGACATTGGGACCTCACCCAGGGCCTGATGGAGACTGCCCGCAACCCTCTCTCCAGCTTCCATCTCAGTCTCAGGGAGAACACGCAGGGCAGGGCAGGCAAATTGCCCCAAATGAACAAGTTAGCATTCAATCCTAAAGAGAAAGGGCAAAAACAGTGGTCCTTTATCTCAAAACGTCCTATCTGCCTGGACAACTCATGAACATCTTGCAGAGGACTTAAGAAAAGAGAACCCCACTTGCTGTTCTGCCATTGACATTTTTGATTTAATCTAGAGAGTGAAGCGAAGTTGATCGGTTCCCCTGCCAGCCTAAAGGAAGTGGGAGGTGCAAAGGAGAGGTATGTTTCCTGCAATGGCAGGGGTGTATAAATTAGGCAATGCTTTCCATTGATTTTTTTTTTTTTAACACATCCAAACAGTTTGGTTCACATCCTCTTTTGAATAACCGAAAATTCTTTACAAAATACACACACACATACACACACACAAATACCAAATACCCAGCTATACAAACACCAACTAACCTGACTTGAAGGAGAATCTTTAAGCAGCAACCCAGAAGGTGAAAAACAGGCACTTTTACCGCTTTATTGGGTTGCATTAACTCTGCGCTATCCTGGTGTCAATTACTACGATGGTTCTCAATATTAAACACAATCCAATGTGCCGAGCAATATGACGTAAGGCCTACAGTTATTATCCAGAGTCCATGGAAATTTGGGCCAAAGCAAGATAATCAGACACAATTACTCTGAAAGAAGCTGTTGTCCTCAAGGCTAGGACAGGAGGATCAAGAATTTGGAATAATTGCTTGGGTTTGGAATCTATAGGAGGCCCTCTACAGAGTTTCAAATATTTGTTTGGCCAACATTTATACTCTGTCCCCAGAGATCACTGGTTTTTACTGATGACCCCTCCCCCTGCTCCCTCCCTACCACGTTCTTTTCGTTCCCTGTAAAATGTCTATTTAAATCATGTCTAATATTTTCTAGCAAACTAGTTGAGAAAGAAGCCTTAGGTTTCTGTGCAAAAAAAAATTTTGCAAACCCTTCCTAATACACACAGTCTACAAGTCTGGATGCTATGACTGCTTTTCCATCCCTGTCTTCTCATGCTCTACTTACTATATGCTACTTCCTGTCCTTTATCCACTTCCCACCATATGCCAGGCCCAGCACCAGGCACTTAACATTCAGTAGTCTATGGATAATTTATTCCTCTGTGGTCTACTGCAGAGGGAGTAACACATCCATCTGAAGAAATGGTGTTGGAAGAAACGAACTTTGTGTCGCTACAAAGTTTAAAACAAATGTATGTGTGTTGTATAAGTATACAAACACAAGTACACACATACCTCCTACAAAGGATTCGTCACTCTTTAGCATCAACTGGATGTAGATCCATCAGGCAGGGGCCAGACATCCTTCCACAGGACCCTGTACCAAAGACGTTACACGGGAAGAGGGTCCTGGGGGCCAGCGGACATATCCTCCATATCTGCACTATCCTACAGGAGGGCAGCAGACCACTCTGCATTTAATGGAGAACCCTCCAGAAGGTTCATTTAGTGAAAACATTAGCCTCTTCCTGTCCTCAACTCCCTACAGGGAGGAGAAAGAAGAAGGAAAATTAAAGATAAAGGGGAAAGAGGACATATGGGGCACGTTGCTGGAAAGATCAACATCGGACTCCTTCCCCTAACTCTCTTGCTTCACCTTTCTTATACAAACAGCCCAAGATTTTCTGCACATGGGGCCACTTGAGTTACTTTTCGAAAGAGACAATGTTCTCATGCACAAAATGGGACACTGTGTCACCCAAAGCTGACTCCATTTCCAAAGAACTTATGGCCATCCTGTCTTTAATACTGTTCCAATTCCTTCTCTCCTTCTGGGTCAAAGAATGTGGCCTCTTCATCTCTCTGTTCCCAGCCTGAAGTCCTACGCCTTGCACACAGTAGGCGCCGATAGATGTTTATTGCCCTGTGATGGTGCTTTGGTAAACACGGTGTTAGTTTTCTGGGCCACACCTTTCATCTTTTCTAGTCTACATGAAATGGGATCCATGGCTTTCAAGGTTCCAAATCCCTGCTACAAAAGCTGCAGGCATGAGGCCTCATGGGAGCGCTGGCCAGAGGTCCACTCCTGAGGGCTGTGAGTTAGCGAGCTCGCCATCTCTGTAACTTTCATCATGTTCTAAGCTCACCACCTCTTCTATGTCAAAGTTTGGCTCAAACTCTACACTTTGCTGCCGTGCCAACATTTTAAGTCTGAGCAGCAGAATCCAGGGGTTTAGCATTAATTGAAAGAGCTTATCTATATATAGCCTCACTCTGCACTTTAGCATCTTCAAAACTTCAATCATATTCTTTTTTTTTTTTTTTTTTTTGAGAGCACAATCCCTCTCTTTTTATGTTTTGCTACAGCCTTCCTCCCTTTTCATTCTTGTGACTCAATGCTCTCAGGCCTTTTAAGTTAACCTCCTAGACCTTTCCATATGGGCTCACCTTCCTAGACCTCTGTGATTCATGCTGCTCTCCTCTGGAAGGCCTCCATCTCCTTGATGCATTTTCAATACCATTTCCTGATATCGGGCACGGTGGCCTATAGAGGAGCGAAAAAGCTCTTTGTGCAAGGTGGTGGATTACCTGTTCTTTATCACTTGGTGTCTGCTATTTTCATTTGTAACGTTTAGCATTTGGGGCCGTTTTGATCATGAACTTGTCGGAGGCATTGTTTCTCATGCCCCCCACCCTCCCTATGACTGTGTCCCTCTAGTGTCTCTGATGCAGCTCCCGTTAAACTATTGGACTTTAGGAAGCAATTTTTTTCACCCAAAACTAAAAAGAAAGCAGAAAAACAAAAAACAAAAACCCAGCAATTCATGGGCCTAGCCATGTATGTGTCTGGTTGCAGGACTCATCCTCCATAGACTTAAGGTCTACCACACCCCAAAATACTTTATAATGATCAGCTTCTGGGTCAATCAAGGAGTGTGATGAGTGGATACTCCCTTTCAATCCTTCATTTCATCTCTGACTCCAATTTATGATCCCCCTAATGGAAATAGAGAAATTACATTTCTTTATTCTTCAAATTGATCACTGTCCAAAGTATATTTCTCTGATCGGGTTTCTCCAATTTGAATTAATGCCAGAACGTGGAAACTGGATTAGGGGCATCTTTCTCAGGAATTTACATAGAGAGTGAAAAAATATTGATCCTAATACCTCTTCCTGTGGTGTCTCAATTGCCGTCCCCATTCTCCCAGACCCATTAGTTTTTACCATTATAATCTGGCCCTGTTCAGCTAACTAGCTCTCTTTTCCAGCTGTAGCAAAAGCTGCTTCTAGGCTGCTACCTATGTGTCTGTCTACGGGCCTTGAGAAATCCATGTACCCCATAATTCATCATGCCACGGGTACCTTTATTGTGTGTTTTCTTCCCCACCATGTGCTCACCAAAGTAGACTGGACAAACCCTCACGCCCTGGACGGCTCTAACTCTTTAACACATATAATTGGCCTAGTTCACTGCAAATTTCTCTAGTGTGATACCTCATGTATCACCGAGATACCTAATGTCTGATTTTCCACTGAATTTCACAGTGGGGGTCAGAACATTTCCAATTCTCTTGACCAAGTGTCCAGAAAGCCAGTGGACTACCAGCCGTCATTTCTGTTCCCAGAATATGAAAACCGCTATCAATCTGTTGCTAAATCCTATTATTTTAGCCTATCTTCTACTCTCTTCCCCCCCCCCCCCCCAATTTGGCCAATTCTCTTTTCATCCCTTTTTAGTCTCCAGTGGTCTTGAAGGTCATTTGATTGTTGTGCATTCATTCATAGTGGCCCATCCTGGCACACTTAAGTCTGGAGGGAGAGCGGGTCTCGTAAGAGGTTTGGGCTAGCCAATATGAGAAAAGAAAGCATATGAATGGATGATCTCAGCATCAGTGAAGTTTGGACAAGGAACAAAGAACCCGAGACCTCATGCCTAAATCTTGTTAGCATCTGGGGCCATATGTCCAAGAAGATTCAGTCTCTAAAGAATCTATGAACACAGGAAAAAGGGTTGTAGCTGTACAAACAGCATTGTGCATTTCACCGTGGTTGGGATGATTAAAGATAATACACTTTTTCACACAAGCTATGTAATGACTTTATTTATATTTTTAATGCCAGCATTCTAAACATCTCTAAAATCTAACTTAACTACGGTTTAACAATAAATTCTAATTAGAGGCAATGCTTGAAGGAGGAAGAAAGCAAATCTTTCAACCTGATTGCCTGATCATCTGGAGCATTTGGAGTGGAAGTGAGGAAGGGAGGGTAGGTCATGGTACGCCAACTCTCAAGCCACGCATATGTGTTTCAGAGAACTGATAGCACCACTCTAAGAAAGCACTCTCTTTCTGGCCAGGAACCCAGACTTCTCATTTCCAAAGATGGTTTCATAATGACCCACAGTATGGTAAGCCAGAGTGGTTCACTTGTGTAACTGATGGGAGAACATGTCTAATGTGGAGAAATCTCGTTGGGGGCAAATAAAAAGGCAAATAAGACCTCTAGGCAGGCAAACTACAAATGCACTCACTGGGAAATGCAAATTGTGAGATCATCTAGATTTAGCTCTTTTAGTCAACCTGTAACATGTGTTGGACGGATCCCAACAGACAGAAGCCATAGAGCCCTGGGCTTACTTTTCATGTAAATTTCTACCAAAAAAATCCATTTCCCTTTCATCCAGAGTCTCTTTTCTTTATTCTCTTGCTACACTGATTCCAGAAAGGCAAACCTACCAGGGACAAAATGGCTGGGGACCAGCTGATGTCCCAGACAGAGGAGAAGAAAATAAAATGGTTAGAAGCAGCCTTAAGTAGTTTCTTTTCTTTCTTGATATTGGCTCTCTCTGGCTCCCTCCTTCCTTTTCTTCCTCTTTTTCTCTCCAGAGATGTAAGGATCAAAATATGCCTAGGACAGATACTATCTGCCAGGGGAGAAGCTGCCCTTTGATAGAAGTGACAGAAATTCAGAGCTGGGCTAGACAGGCATGGTCCAGTGTCAGCACCAGAGTAGGGGGTATTTAAAAGGATTCCTTCTCACTATAAGCCAAAGGAGGCTAATTTAACATTTTTCTTAATTTATCTCCATCAGTGCTGTGGGTGCAGTCTGTATAAGTCAAAATAATTTAGAAGTCCATTTAAGAAAATGAATCGTTAAATCTTTCACACAGCCATATGATAAAACCCCTGAAGCCCCCACACCACCCTCACAGACATGTGATAAGGATCCCTGCCTGCATGAATATAAAAATTCTGACTGCATTTTACATTTATCCTGTAGGACCTCAGTCAGCCAACAATGAAGAGATGTCACAGGAAGTTACACAGTGATTTCTGCTAACGTAAAATTAATTCAGGATGAAAGATCCTTCCTGTGGGCCACTCAGGCAGCACTACCCAAACTGGGGCTGTCCCAGAAAATCTAGGGCAGCAACCCTAGCTTCCAAGAGATTTAGGGCAGAAATCCCATCCCTACTTGTGTGCTCTGAAATGTAAAATTGGTTCATCTTTTTGCATTTTGAATTCTTTCTCAATTACGGATTTCAAGACGACATCGCTTACATAAACTGGTTCCAAGTCCATTTCTGGTACTTAAGGGAAGTTTCTGACAAGAGTTCTTTGAGGAAGAAAGGAGAGGTATGAAACATGAAAATGTCCCCACCCCAGTCCTCCAATGGGATTCCTTCAATAAAAAGGTCAAAGGTGTTCTCTGCAAGCCTTTCACATTTTAAAGATTAAGGTTCAAGAAGACAGCTCCTCTCTTCAGACTATACCAGCAGCATGCACCACTGTCCTCTCCCTGAATATGCAAACTACAGGTAGCTTGTAACACTGTTACTGTAAGGATAAAGGAAACGGAGATGCATTCTCTGAACGAGCTTGAGATAATACATAGTTCTAAGTCTCTTACAGGTTCTGGAGCTTGCTCTCATTCTTCCCTAACACGGAAGAATGTTCTGGACTGGGGGGCAGGGAGGGTGAAGGGGCTGTCCTCTTGTCAAATTCTGAAATGAATAAGATTAGGTTTTGGTGCCTTTCATCCTTCTCCTGGAGAGGAGGCCAAACTCCGATGTTACTAATGAATTCCTGCAGCCTGAAGTAGAGGCATCTGGAAGGGAAGGGGCAACTCATGGTCTGTCCTAGTGGAGGAGCAGTGCGGGAGGGACAAGGGTCGAGTCAGGCGAGGCGAGCTGCTGTCCAGCGAGCCTAGCTGCAGCCTGACCATCAAGAAGATGAAATACCACCAAACGCCACAACCACTACGAAATTGCTCTCTGGAAACTTAATAACTCTTCCCAGAGGAGCCGTGAATTTAATTTTTGTTCCACCCAGAACACTCTGGGCTCTAGGTGCTAGAAGAGCTGCAGCTACATGGTCCTTCCGCCGCGACCTCTGAGCACATTTCGAGAAAAAAGGAAGTTTTGTTCTTCAGGCCTGTGGCACACAGTGATATAGTTGACAAAAGCCACTTCCTGTTTCTAGCTCTCTTTGGGGTAAGAAGTTGCAGGGGGAGGGAGGGAGGAAAGGAGGGAGGGAGGGAAGGAGGGAGTGAGGGGTGATCAATGAGGCATGAGGTCAGGAACGAGGGCCTGGTTCCATCCTCCAATTTCAAATGTTAAATGATTTCATTCTAGTTACTGAGCACAGACCCCTCAGCTTTCCTTCCTGCAAAATCAGAATAACAACATTTAACTTAACACTCAGTAATAATATTTAACACTTGAGCTTATTAGCACAATGTAACTAGCGTTCACGACGGAATATGCTTTTTCAGGGTGCTATGATCCCGGGGTACGACTTTGAGGAGAACAGAGCTATCAAGAGAGCAACGATCCGAGGAACATAGTTTACCAACACATGGAGGCTCTGAGCTTGGGCTCAATGGACACACCGCTGTACCTGCCACCTGGTGCATGGGGCCTCACTCGCGATTGATCGCCAAGCCCAGACCAGAGCTACCCCTCTGCCTTTATCAGCTTCCCTGCCTTAGGTCTCAGAGGACATTCTCTCACACCGAATACCCTTCCTGACCTTCTCCCGCACCTGTCTAGGTCCTCTCCAGCAACAGGTGATCCCGTGTCTGGGCTCACTCACAGAACCACAAGCCTCAGGGCCCTACTGCCCAATCCTCACCATCCTGGTGTCATGGGGCCTCCCTGCTCTTCAGCAATCCTGCTCTTCTTCTGCGTTGGATTTTCCAAAGCAGTCGTTTTAAATCTTTTCCCTTCTCCTTATGACTTCTGTTCCACTGGCCTCCTCAAGAATGAGCTGTCTACTGAGAAGACGAGGGCATCTGTATTGTCTACTTCCCCCCATGAGACTGAAATGTGCTTGTTGCTACTTCCTTCTAACTGCTCTGCTGTCTCAACTGAGGTCCCTTTCTACCCTTTTCCATGTGCTCTTCAGCCACTCTTTCTATCTCCTCAAACACCCTGATTCCTGTCTTTCTTATGCTTTCAGTATGTCCTTTTGCTTCACCTTTTTATTATTTTCTTAAAAAAAAAAAAAAAAAAAGGCCAGCCTACTAGAAAGGGCAGTCTCTACTCACAGCCCCACATGTAAACCTACACTATCCGTGGCCTCCACCTTCTGAAATGCTCTCACGCCCTCCCGACCACCAAAGCCACTGGCTTTGCTTGGCCCACATCCTTCTTGGCGTTACTGTGGCACCTCAGACTCAACGGGATCAAAACTGAACTTACTCTTCCTCTCTCTCCCGTTCCCTCCACTGCTGACTGCTCTCCCATGCCTCCCAGTGAAGGCCAAGTCCTCCTGCTCATCCCCACCTCAGCTGAGTTATCAAGCCTCCCTTCTTTCCACCACCATCATGTCTGTGTCACTCAGGAAGCGCCTTCTCTGCGGCCCCGGCCACCGGCATCTCTGTTCAGGCCCCGTGCGCGTCAGCCAACACACTGCCCCGGTCTCCTAGTCTCTGTTCCCCTGGCTGCCAGAGCCTTCACAGACCCTCCACTGTCTCTCCAATCAAATTCTAATACTCTGGCCTGAGAATGAAGGCCTTCTAAGAACTGGCTCCAGCCTCTATTTCCAGATGTCGTGACCTTCTCCTCTGCCATTTCATTTCATGGACTTCACATTTCCTTTGAACTCTGGCAGGACTCATAGCTCCCAGAACCTGCCCTGCACTTTTTCACCTCCCTGCCCGAAATCAGGCTGGTCCGTCCACTTGTAATGCTCAACACTGTCTTTACTTATTGAAATCCTATTTTTCTCTTTTGAGATTTGGAAAAGATGCCATGTCTTTCTGTCTCCACAGCTGCTAAGTATTCATTCCCTCCCCGAACTTCCAGAGTTCAAATAGGCTCCTCTCTTTCTTATCCTTATCCCATGGTCTTCAATATTATCGTGACCTGTGCACTGGCCTCATGGTCCCTGTTAGATTTCAAGTTCTTGGGGACAGCGATGATAACAGCAACTATAACAGTAACCATCGCCTTAGTAACACAAGCTCCTACCACCTTTCAGCTCTGTGCAAAGCATATAACTTCATCTTAGCAACCCTAGGGGGAGAGCCCCCATCCTCAGATGAGATCAGGTAACATGCCCAAGGCGGACACCCAAGGAGTGGTAGAGCCAGAAACAGAATTTAGGCTTGTCTGTCTTCAAAACCAATGCTCTTAACTACTAGGTGGTAATTTCTCACCACCCACAGACTCAACCAATAACTACTAAATAAAACATCATCTCCATGAGTCCTGGTAGATGGGATAGTTCACCAAGCTGGGTTCCTCAGAGTTGCAGACTCTGCCTAGCCAACACATACATTAACAGGGAGAAGGCACAGACAGTTTAGGGTCTCTTAGAGGACGCTTTAAAAATATAGAAGAAAGTTTTTATGCTTCAAGACTTAGGAACATCAGGTGCACAATGAAAGAAAAACCTAATTCACCTGGATTGGGTAATAACCTGATTTTGTCTGTTTCCTTGGAACCACTCATGTCATTGAGGCAATGAATCAAGACTACTCCAAGAGCCCTACTTAGATCATTTAGACCATGTTTAGTAGAAAATTCTGTTATCTGACGCTATGCCACCAGCCCTGGGAAAACATGACGACCATACTCTGCTGACAGAGGACCAATGCAAATGCGGGGTCCTACTGCACGTGTGCACATGAAAATACCGCATGGCACACACAGGTATGAGGTAAAGACAAGCTGTGGTTGCTGCTCTCTATATGCAAGTGGCTAAGGGCTGTAATCCTCGGAAGGGAATGTCATTATGCAGCTCAAATCCCATCACAACAAATACCGTTACAACAGAGATATCTGTATAACAAAAATCCTTTCAAGCTTTGGCTGAAAGCCCACGTACTTCAAGCAATATTTGATGTGAGATTTGGAGTCCACAGTAATGGGAATTGACCTATATTTCCAAAGGTAAGATTTTAACGATTTCATCTGTAAATTCTCTCCCACGGTACCATGAGTTGGAGTGATGTATGATCTAAGCCCATGAGCATGAAAACCAAACACAAAGCCAAGGACCAAATCAACCTTGCTCGTGAAGGGCAGAAGTCCTTCCTTTCATCTGGGAGCACTGAGGTACAGGAGAAGGCCTCTGAGCCACACCCTGAAATGGAGCAGAACAAAGATGGTGTGTGGCCTCATTTCCCTGAGGTGAGCACATGGTGGTACAGTGTGTGAAGACAGAAGGACTGTGTTCAAATTCCGACTTACTAGCTGGGCCCCCCTGGACTGTTGCTTAACTTCTAGAGACCCTCCATTTCCTCATCTGTAAAATGTGACAAACAGCACCTAATTTCAAGATTTCGGCAAGAACTGAAGGAACTGACTCCTAAAACAGGGCCTGGTGCATAGCATACGTGCTCACAAAAGTTCGTTCCCTCCTCATGCCTCCTCTCCCCTCCAAGACTCTGGGCTTGTGCAAACTATTTAAACGAGGTTAGTTGTAAGACCTAGTGAATGAGGTCAACAAAATGTATAGTTTCAAACACAGCCTGGTCAAGACAGTGCTCAGTGGAACGCTGGGGAAAAAAGAGAAAATGGTAGAAGAACTAGAGCATGCACACTTTCATGACTAAAAGGAGGGTCTTCTGGCTAATGTAAGCTCTGTGTAAAATCAAATGCAAGTAATCAGGCAACAAAAGAAATGAGCTTTGATCATATATATCAGAGGTCATCCTGAAAAATGCTGATAAAATGAAATTTGGAGGCATGTCTTTGGAGGGATGTACTATAGCTAAAGCTCCAAAACACTCGCTTACTGCCCCTGGCCTAGTTCTCCGTGGGTGTCATTCTAGATGGCAGGATGGCCCTTATTTGCTGACCTTTTAGCTCTAGTCCAGTGCACTGTACTGTCTTTCCTCAATAGGATACTACAAAAATTAAATATTAAAACAAATTCTAATCTTCTCCATTTGGGACACATGCAGGTAAGTAATTCAGGAATATTATTGAAAGACTTCTCAACATTGCCCCAATTTGTGACATTTTAAATGCTACTGAATTTTAGATATGTGATTTTTTTTTCAAATTATGGGACAATCGAGTTTGTGGGGACAAAATTCCACGTAAGCTATTTGGAGAACACTCTTGGTGTTACACGTCTTGAGACAGAAAACGGGAGTCCTAGGGAACATAATCTGAAGGCATGTCTGTTCACCCTTATAAAATGAGTACTGGCTTTAAAATTCTTCAAAGGTTTCCCGAAGTGCTATCAGACCGCAGCAACTAGAGAGAACATGAGGTGGCCCACCATTTCTCAGAGTCACAGAGCATCAGTCTCAACAATGATTTACTCCTCTCCCTTCACCTTGACAGTAAGAAAGAGGCTCCGAGAAAAGTGTGTGCTAACATTCATGTGTTCAACTCAAGGATATGTACGTTCAAAGCCAAACAATGAGTTTGCAGGACCTCTCCTGAGGGGCAACAGAAAAATAAAATAA
The DNA here is from genome assembly GCF_011800145.1 of Mirounga leonina. Taxonomy (NCBI): domain Eukaryota; kingdom Metazoa; phylum Chordata; class Mammalia; order Carnivora; family Phocidae; genus Mirounga; species Mirounga leonina. Next base: position 11,014,416 of record NW_023270453.1, read on the forward strand.
TAGGGCAGACCCAAATTCCAAGGCACAGAGAAAAAAGAAAGTGCAAGAGCCACTGAAAAGACAGGGGAGCCCTGGGTAGACAGCCCAAGACATCAAGAACAGAAAGAACAAAAATACGAAAGCAAGATTACAACAGCGACAAAGACCAAATGGTAGCAGCCGAGGAGATATTTTTAAATTTAGTTTGCACAGAGCTTGCAAAGGACGATTCCAACACACGGAAGCTTCCGCCCGGTAACGAGCTTTCTGGTCTCTATTTTAATAACTGAAACCCCCTCTCCCCATCACCCTCGTCTTAAAATGGAGGCAGTAAAAACCACCAGATTGTACACTTGAATCTTACCACTGGTAAGGGCGTAAACCGCAAGCATTTTTGAAGGTGTGCTAACTATTTCAGGCCACTAGGGCGCTTCTTCCCGCCCGAAAAGGCACATTTCACTTAATGACCCCCATCTAAACCCCAAGAATTGATGTCCCTCTTAAAAAGTGTACCCTTTCTTCCTTACACCAGTGGCACCACACTAACTGTTCGGGAGGCATTTCAGGGTCCCCACAGGCGACGGAAAAGTAAAATGCAATTGTAATTGCACGGGCAACAAACAACGGGGAAGGCAGGGGGAGAAAGAGTTAGCTTCTGCAACGCAAGGCTGAGAAACACGGTTCCTTAGAGAGGCATCCACTCCACCCGAGAGGAGCCTGCGCTGCCGAGGAAGCCACCTCGGGAGAGCAATCACGCGCCTGGACAGAGGCGCGGCCGCGCGCTCCCGCCGCTCCTCCCTCCCGCGCGTCCCGGGCCGGCTCGGTCCACCTGTCCGGCAGGCGGGCGGGCGGGCTGACGGGCGGGGGCGCGGGTGCCGGCGCGGGGAGGAGCCGGGCTGGCCGGAGGACCGGGGCGGCGGTGGCGGCTCCCCTCTTGGTCCTCCCTCCCGCGGGCAGCCCCGCCGCCCCCCCCCGCGGCGTCCCCCGACTGCACGCCCTGCGCCCTCCCCTCCCCCCGCCAGCCGCACGCGTCCCCCCAGCGGTCTGTACCTTTGCTCTGGGGAGGGTTCTGACTCCGGTCCCGGAGGACGTTGATCTGGTAGACGGCTCCGTAAGGCTCAAAAAGTTCTTTCAGCTCCTTTTCCGACCAGGACCGGGGGATCTGTCCGACAAACATCTTAATGGCATCTGGGTCTGGTTGGTCTGAGTGATCCAAAGCGCCGTTCATCTTGTTGGTTGTGCCGTTACTGTCAAAAAGGGAACCGGGAGCCAGAGTTAGGGCTGCACGGTGAGGGACAGGAAGAAAAAGAATGGGGGTGGGGGTGGGGGCGGGGAGGCGGAAGGAGGAGGAAGAGGAGCACGGGGCAAAGTGCCTAATGAGTCGGAGAAATTTGATGAACTAAAACAAAGCACAGGCACCATTAGGTTGCTCCGCGGCGGCAGCGGCTGCGGGCTCTCACTGCAAGCTGCTATTCAGCATCGCCGCCCGAGCACAGGGCAGCGCCCCGCCGGCTGTCACCCGGGGCGTGGACATCTTGAAGCCCGGCTCGGGAGGCAGCTGCAAGTTAAGTGCAGGTCTCGCTCTGCAAGGCTGCCACCAACGCATCCGCAGCGCTATCAGCCCCACACTGGCTCTCGTGTGCAAGGAAGGGCAGGGCTGGATTTCTGCTGGATTCTCCCCCGCCGCCGCCGCCGCCGCCCCCGCCCCCCAACCCCCCGCCCCGCCTTTTGGAGGTTTTTTGGAAGAGAGGAGAGAGGTGGTAATAATAAAGTCACATGAAAAGAAAATGAAACACTTGGCAGCCCGTCAGATGACTAATGCAAGATGCTGGTGATGAATTTGCAGAGTGCGCGAGGCATCCATGTGTGCATCAAATTAGTACGTTGTTGCTGCTCAGAATGGAAAGTGCTCCAGCAGTGTATCTCGGAGCGGCGGATTGGCTGCCCACGCTGGAGAAAAGGACCGGGGCGGGGGCTCCCGTTTAAAAAGCACATTGTTTATGGGATCCAGGCACAAAGGGTTTAATTCAGAGAGGAAAAGGCGATCTCAGAAATGCCTGCTTTGTGCAGGGAAAAAAAAAGAAAAAAAAAATGCAGCCCCAGAAAGTTGAGTTCCCACTAAAGGACACTGAATATTTCAAATCTTTCACACTCCATAAATTGCTCTCTGTATATCTGACTTCCAGATGTTGTACTTGAGTTCTAAACAATCACACGTTTGGGAGAGAAAAGAGAAAAGTCTGCCTTTTCTTCTCTTAGCTTCAGTAAATATTTGGGGCTGATACAAAGGCGAGACCATAAGCTTTTACATACCAATCTTCTTTAATGCTGTTTTCCAAAACCCTCATTTGGAAGAGAGAACACTCTCATTTAGAATTCTGCCATTCTAGTCAACATCATGTAATATGATGATGAAGGCATTCATTTTTTTTTAAGATTTGGATCCCTCCTATTTGAGCTGCAATAAACAGTAAAGCAAAATCCCCTACTTTCTTCATTCCTCCCAACACTCCTTAATGCACCCTAAAGCCACCTACTCTGCCAAGTGACAAGGCTGAATGCCCTGAGCAGCATTCATTTGCAGTACTGTGTTCTTGATTTAACATCCCATCCTGTGAAAATAAAATGCACCTAAGCAAGTGCAAACCCTGCAGATATAGTACCGCCAAAGGCACTCCCATGACCATGGGCCAGCCCCCAGCTCAGGAGGCAGAAAGGTCAGAAAGGGGCCACCTGGACTTTACTTCACTGCAAATGGCAGGTGTTATTTCCCGGTAGCCTGGGGGTAATAATTAGAAGATAGTCAAGGATCTTAAGCAGGGTTCCTTATTAGGTTAAAGACCACAATCCAGGACCACCAGAGCACCTCTAGTCTGCTGTGGGCCTAGCTAGGGTTACCCTGAGCCCCAGATAAAAAAAAAAAGACCCTGGGTGATGGCTAAAAGACAAACAAAAAGCCTGCAGAAAGGAGAAATCCTGAATTCAATTTAATCCCGAGAGGAAAATGATGGCAAATACTCTTCACTAGGTCCTGGCTCCAATTTCCACTTCTTCTCATTCTCCCTAGTTTACCACTTAATTTTTTTTTTTTTATTCTTGAGATAAACAATCAGACTAACTTGAAGCACTTTCAGAGCTTTCTCTAATCAACCTTATTGTTATAAAAAATGTTCTGCTGAATAAAATTTTGAGGGCAAAATCTTCTTTCAACAATTTAGGTGCAATGTGATGCTTGTTTATGGTAGAGGTTGATCGTTTATCTTGTTCTTAGGCACCTATATACTTCTTTATGAATCACCCTGTGCAAATTCAGTGAACGCTGTAACCCCACCGAGCTGATTCTGGCACACTGGAGGTGGCAAAGCCCCACGCAGAACAGAATGTCGTGCTCACAGCTCGCTGAGAGCAGAGAGTGTGGCAAGATGTATTTCTGGGACAGGAAGGGCTGTGGTTACTGCTGCTGACAACCAGCTAGGATGAAAAGAGGAAGGCACTGCCATAGGTCTCAGCTAACAGGGAACGGAAGTTCCAAAAATGGGGCTCTTGCATCTCGGCTCTACAGAGCACAGTTAATACAATGGAGGCATTAGGGGACGGTATCCCAGTCCTCATGCCTGAACTTAGAGCAAGCCTCCCATAATTGCCTTCCCCGTAAGGGGCTTTTTCGTTTCCTCAAAAAATACTCACCAAGGCGCCTAAAGGAAGGGAAGCGGACAAGAGGGCTTACGCCTCATGCCTTTGCTCTTTATGTTGGTAGGTGCATATTTATAACCCTTCCCCATCAGCCATCCTGCAGAGATGCCTGCAAGACCGCCAATCATCCTGAGGCAGTGGGCTGTCAGGGCTCGGGGCATGGGCTCTGAATTCCGGGGCCAGTCCTTCCGATCTGTGCCACTCTGGGCCTCAGAGTCGGGTGTCTGCTACAGAACATAGCCCAGAATAAGTGTCTAAGAAGTGTTGGCTTTTTCTACTGTTAAATCGCATCTTTGCAATTGTGATGCACTCGGAATGAGTGACAATTACAAATCTTCTTTTCAATCCCCAATTTTTCATAGTGGAGACTCAAACACAATTCATATCCTAAATAATAATGCCTATTCTTTAGTGAGGACATACATGCCAGATACTGTGTGAGGTGCTTTACACTCATTATTTCTAATCCTTGTAACAACCCTAGGAGAAAATTTTATTTTCTGGATGCAAACATCAAAGAATTAAGTTCCTTTCTTAAGGTTACTGGCTTATATACTGTAGAAGCAGAATTCAAACCTAGTCCCAATGGGCTCCAAAGCACGAAATATTTCTAATCCATCATGTGGCTGAACACTGTGCCAGGTCTCCCTTGGGCTGAGAGTGAATGGCTCAGGGTAAATCTAAGAGAAGACAAGGCCAAGAGCAAATCCTATTGGGTCCCTAGAATCACACTGTCAAATAAAAGGCAGCACTAAAGGAAACACACACACACACACACACTATCTATGAAAAGGAGGGGGCCAAGGGCTGAACTTGTGGCTCCATTAAGACTATGTTAAAACACACATTTTTCTCAATCATCACATAACAACGTCTCCATCTCCACAGATCTCCTTCCTCTCTCCATCCCCACAGGGTGACATCAATGAGCACCTCTCATCCACATCTACACATTATTTCCCAACTACTTGCCATTTTGCAAACAACTGTTCCAAAGATTACCATCGAATGCTAAGCGCATGACAATCCGTTAAGTAAATTCAACAATGTCTATTTCTTACACAAACTACCACAACAGCACATCTTCTCAATCAAAAGCTTCTGTGCAGGACAGGTGGTCCTAACCTCGCCGACCCCACGTTGCTGAATGCCTCACCGAGACCTAATGGTACTACAAAGGACTGGTTAACTTTGCTCTAATGCAGGCAAGCTCCTCCTTCTTTGGACTCCCAGCTTTCTTCCTGGCTGATGCTTGTTTCTAGCAGAGACTTACTGACTTCTTTTGTCCTCAAGAGGCTGTAAGCGCTGACACTTCTAAGGAAGCCAGAAATTATGTGTCCAACAGTTAAACCTTTGGGGGTACTTGCCAGAGGCCACAGAGAGCCAATGTGCTCTTCACAGAGGGGTAATTATGGGAACAGATAACCCAAATCTCAGTAAGATCATCTATTTACTAGACTCTGACCTCAGGCTTAGAAAATTAGACTAGCTCACTTCTCTGTATTCCCTAGCCATCTTTAGCACCTATTACAAGGCAGGAATTAGATTCAAATTCAAATACTTATTGAGAGCCTCCTCTTTGCCAGAAAACTCTGCCAGGTACTTGACATACGATATCACAACAGCTCCACAAAGTTGGCATGAACAGGGAAAATATGCATTCCCTGTTCTGGAAATGATGCCCCTGAGAGTCATGGAGGTAAAGTGACTTTTCCAATGTCACACCCCTAAGAAGAGGCGTCTGCAGAATCTGGACACATTAAGATGTAAAGGCTAATTGTCATTGCTCAGTATTCCATAAACTGGGTTTCTCGAGGCTGAGGTTTCCTGAAGACTCAGTGGCCACGCGCAGGCACCGGACGAAAGCACATACTTCTCGGCTGGCATCTCACCTACAAACTGCAGGAGACTGAGCGCCAATTCTGCTCTTGCCGGCTGTAAGGCTCCTCCAGGACAGATGCCATATGGAATCGGACCATGAGTTAGAGAGCACCAAGCCAGCAAGCATTGGTGGTATCAGTCTCAGAGCCAAGACGAAAACATAATGATGTTTGGGGGGAGAAAAAATGAGTGCGCTTACTTTTTTGCTTTTAGCACAGGCACTGACCTACTTCCCTACTCTATTTTTGCGTAAAGAAAACTAGATCAAAGGAGGACATGCAAAATCTTCTGAGGTTCCTCTAAGCAGTCAAATGTTACCAAAATTATAATAATTTTTCAACATATCATTGTTATTAATTCCAGGACAATAAGCTTTTATAAGGCCCAGTGAAGTGCAGGTTTCCTTTTGGAGAGTGGTAACAAAACACCGAAGGTTCCTTTCATCTTGTTGCCTAGAAAGCAACTTTCTGCGTTGTATCTCCTCTAATCTATAGGAAAACTAGAATAACAAACTTACAAAATGGGTATAAGAAATGATAAGTGGCTATAAGTAATTGTACTAATGTTGGGGGGAAAAAAAAAAGACATAAAATGCCCCTTCAGAAGATATACCAAAAGGATGCCTTGTCTTGGAAAAATTTTGTATAAACACAGCTAATCTCCCTGATGGTTTATCAACAATCTTACTGTTCCTATCCTCTTCATCTACCTGATTTTTGTTTTTTAGAGGATCTTGTATCCATGCTGCCCAACCCTGGGCAGTGATGGAAATGTTCTGTAATTGCACAATCCAACATGGAAGCCAATAGTTATAAGCGGCTACTAAACACCTGAGAAGGGTGTAGTGCAGCCGAGAAGCAATTTTTAATTTTAACCTTAATTAAATACCTCTAGATGCAAATATACTTAAAAAAAAAAAACTAATGAGAGTTGAAATTCACTAAAATATTATTTCATCAGGAGGTTTTGAGAAAACAAGAATAAGGGGCCAGGAAAATGACACCAATGCAGGAGCGTTGTGTGTGGGGTAGTGGGCTGCATGGCCGGGGTTCTCAGCACAGCTCAGCATTACATTCACTGAGGGGTCCCAGGTAAACCACGCCACCACTCTGGACCTCGGTTTCCTTACTTGCAGAACAAAGAGAGAGAGAATCGTTCTCATCTGGCTCGTTTCTCTAAACCTGCGACTCTGCTTTGGGCCCAGATGATGATGTATAGAGAAGATAATTTAGGTAATATGACCAGCTGCCTACAGCCTGAGGGCAATTCCCCGTCTGTGTCTGAATGCAGTCCCCTGGGGCTCACAGGTGACGGAGGCACAGGCTGGAGAGCTGACGAGGTGCCACCTACTCCTTGCAGAGCAGCCCGCAGGCTCAGATGGAGCTGCTGAATGGGCTGATGACTCAGGGTGGTTACCAGAGCATCATCTCTTTCAATTTGTGCCAATTCGTCCCAATAGCCCAACTGCAGTCCCATCACTTCAGTCAGATGACAGGCCACTCTTTCAAAGGGCTCAGGAATCGTGTTTTTTTTTTTTTTTTTTTATATCACTTGTACTTAAGTAATAGCACATGGAGAAACAGGCTTTGTTTGGTGATCACAGGAAATTGTCCAAGACTGAGCTGCATAAGGCAAAGGCAGAAGGAAGCTGGCGAGGAGCCTGGAGCCTTCTGGCGGGCATGGGCAACAACAGGATGGGCATGAAATTCAGTACTATGAACCATCTTCCACACTGTCCAGGTTGTTGTTGCTTATCATTTAAAAACACAATTCTCTCCTCCATCGACTGGCAAATGTGGCGCCCAGGGTCCAGCACCAGCCACTTCCCACACCGCACCACGAGCAACCCGGCAGAGACCTGGACATGGCCCCGCTCGGAAGGCACAACCCTCTAATTCTAAACCTTCCACGGCCTCTCACTTTGGAGAAAGGAATCACCTGTCATCAAACTTCAAGCTCTGGGAATTGTACGTCCTTTTGAAAATGTACTGTTTCGGGGTCACCATGATGGAGGAAAACGTCCATCTTCTGTGGCTACCTTTCAACACAGCACCTTCGCCACCGGACTGACACAGCTACGGTTTAATTACAGTGGGATTCTGAGTCGCTGAATGGTTTTGGTAAACATAACAAGACTCTCTGGATGTGTGCTCTCTCACCAAGAAGATGACAAAACCAAGGGCATTCCTGTGTTTACCTGGGAGGTACTGTCACCTCGGGTCACCAAAGTTTTGCGAGCCCAGGCCACGCCTGTTACAGGATGGGACCCCAAATCCCCGAGGAGCGACATCTGGAGGCCAGCTGCTGAACTCACAGAAGATTAACTGGAGCAAATCATACCCTAAGTCACTGAAGGAGGAGACAACGCCTTTCTCCAAAGGGTCAAATTGTAAATAAATACGTGTTCCTCTTAAGCAAAGTTCAAGTTTCCCATAAGAACACGTATGCAGAATACATTCATCCCTGTGCTCTGACAAAGTGGAAAAAATATCTAGCTTGTGAAGAATGTACAGGACATCGATTTCATTCACAGCTGACTAGGGAAGAGCACCACCTGTGATAGGGCATCCTGCTGGATTGCTGGACTTAATGTTGGATTGTATTTGGAGGGAGGTCTAAAAGCTATACATTTGTTTACCAGGGTGAAATGTAACCTTGACTCGTAGGAAGTGACTCCCGCAGAAAAGACCACACAGCACAAGCGTCTGGACTCACCAAGTAAAAGGGAAACCTTATTACCTTATCTCAACTTGACGGCTAGTAAAAAGCAGATAGCCGGAAAACCCCCACAAAGAAGTAAATTTGGAGGCTTCCGGGGGGTACCTGGAGTCTGAACATACAACAGTCCTCTCTGGGAAGGCAGTGAGGTGTCAGCTCTGGATGGCCCCTGCCCAGGGAACTCATTTCACTCAGTGATTTATCAGAAAGGGTTCAGTGGACTTCAGAGCAGAGCACAAGGCATTTGTATAGGGAGAAGTTTTTTAGACGAACTTTTAGAAATGGCAACAGGGAAATAATAGTCACAAAGAAGATTTATATTGGGCTTCACATTTTCAAAGTCCTCGAGGAGCTCACATTAATTAATCCCCCCCCCAAGGCTGAGGTCAGTATTACTGCCCCCACTTTGTAGATGGGAAGAGGGAGTGGGGGGCCCCCTGGCTCTGGACACATGCCCCTTTCTAGGTGCCCTCCCCGTCTGATTTACCTCCCCATGGCTCAGTGCTGTGGAATCCACCTGTCTGCCTGGGCAAGTCACTGTACCTGGTCCTTCTGGCTGATGGGGAAGATGCTGGTTTGGTCCCATCACGTGAGTGAAATGTGAATCATTATGAAATGAAGACAAATGTGGGGAAACTCCCCATACTGAACACGGATCTTCACCTAAGATGTCTCCTGTAGTCACCTGCTAGCAGCAAATGATGAAAATAAGGGACATACACGGAGAGGGCAAACAGCACGGACACCACGTCAGGTGCCCCATCCCTAGGTATGAGCCACCGTGTTTCTTGAGGCACGTAACTCCTGCTGCCGGCCCCGGCTAAACTATTTTGCCAGGAGTTACTGATGCAAGAGGAAGCCAGCAGGGAGGGCTGACAACACTCTCCACTCCCTGGTGGCAAACGTGGACGGTTCTCCTTTGCCCGTTTCTGTCAAACCCACTGGGAATTGATTCTCCCCCCAAATCTTGTTTTCTTTCCTTCAGATGACGCAGGTACGGAAGACCTGCTTTATGTCAGGCACGGTGCTAGATTTGAAGGAGAGTTGAAAAAGAGGTCACTGATGCCCCGAAGCCACTCGCAGCCAACGAAAAGAGAGTGCACAACGTGGAACCAAAATACGAAGCGATAATGCCCAGAACAGAGGGACAGACGAGGGCCTGCAGTAAGCCGGCCACAAGTGGGGGACTGGGCCACGGGGACTGGCACGTGGCATTCCAAACACGCTTCTCAACACGCTTCACCCTGGTGGTCAAAGCTTTAAGTGGCATATGAACCAATCAGAGGCAAAGGAAGAGGAGCCAAACGGTTTCAAAGAAAAAAGGCTATGGTAGGGGGCTGAAACTTGACAGAGAGCAGCCCCAGCACCCCCTCCCTCCCGTGGAGCTTGCACTTGACACGGGGGACCATGACACGCTGGGGAGACCCATGGCTGGGACGGCCATCATGGCACTGCCCCCCTCGAGCTGGGAGGCACAGCCCTGGCTGCCCACCTCCACTGACCATGCCAGAAAGTGGGGGCCCACCAGCATCCACAGAAGCCCTTGCACCTCTCCTGTGGCATGACGTCCCACGGAGGCCACCTACCCTGTCGCTCCTGTTGTTCACCACCCTGTGTGTGGCAGTCCCTTCCCTCCTGGTCCGCTCAACCCTCCAATCTGCTCTTCTAGAGTTGCAGCAAACAGAAGGCTCTGGACCACCACAAACAGCGTACCGAACAAGAATCCTTCCCTGTCTTCTTTTCCTCCAGTTTGGTTTCACATGTGACTTCTGTTTTTCTGAGCGGCTCCGTAGGGCCTCCTAACCCTGCCCCAAATCTGAGACCAGGAACGACACCTTACACAGAACACACACATCATGCTCATCTCCTGCTGGCCCGGACCTCTCCCCATCTCAGACCGCCAAACCTACAGAAACAGTAACTCACTGAGCCCCCAGTCCGGTACACGGTGAGACTCTGAAATTCGCGATGTCAAGGATGTCTTCCTCAATCACTAATTCAATAGGTATTTATAAAGTGACCCCACGATCCAGGCATTCTTCAAGGTGCTGGAGAGACAGCAATGAATAAAATGAGGTAAAACTGCCTTTAAGGAGCTTATTTCGGGGGGGGGGCATAAAATGACAAAATAGGAGAATCTTCCAAGAGATTAGAAAGGGGTCATTCATTTCAATGGAGAAAAATGAAGCCCGGGATGGAAACGTGGAGTGTCGGTTGGAGGGGTGCAATTCTAAGTAAGATGTTTAGAGAAGACCTCATTTGGAAGGTGAGCATGGGGCCTGTCCAGACTCAGTGTGCCTAACATATATTTTCTGAATCAAGAGATTTAATATAGCAAGAAGGTTTTAGAGTTGTAAAATTTAAGTCACATGTTATGCAATATTATAAAGAACCATGATTATAAAGAACCATGTTATCCCACTTGGCACTGTTCTATTGAATCTGAGGATCGATACACCTATTACCAATGAGTTACTGAGTCACGCCTATTTTTCTCTAGATGCCCTCTGGGTCCACTTGCCCCGGCACTGCCACTGTCCTAATTCTGGCCATTCTGGTGATAAAACCATTGCAAAAACCATTCAGGGGGCTCTCCTACTTTGGTCGAAAGGACAAAGACTTCACTGACCTCTGTGCTTGCCCTGTATTCAGAACTCTATCTACCCTCCCGTTAAATATTGATTATCTGTCCATTCATTATTCATTTTATCATTTATCAATGGCAAAACTGAATCTCAGGCTGGTCCCTCCTCAACTTGCTTTTGGCCTACCTTCCTTGGTCAGAAATGATGTGTAATCAAGGAGTACAAGTTAAAATGAATGGTGGCCTAAGGGATGCAGCCAGCAGTATAAGGCTTGATATAAATGTGCTGGAGGTTAGTGATGCCACGGTTTCCTTCCACTGATCTGGAAAATCTAAAGTTGACAGTATATCTAGGAACTAATTACGTCATATTAATGACCGTTCAGATCACAGAACGGCATCCATTTGTGGGAGAAGATACGTATTTCTGTAGACTAACAATTTGTTAGGTTCAGATGTATTTCTTTTTTGGGGGTAGTGCCTTCAAACTCCCGCATTTGTGGAATGCCAGCAAGAGAATTCAGGAAAAAAAAGGACCTCCGAGCAGTCAAAACGTGTGTCACCAAGTTCCCGCCCTGATGTTTATGCCCTTTCAATTCTTTGGGGAGCTTCTTGATCCATTCCTCAAAGATTCTTATGCTTTATGTTGGTTTTTCGCAGCCTTGATCATCTGCCTTTCAGACCCACAGGAGACTGCAGGTAGCAAAGGAGAGGGTTTGCAATCGGTGGCCCAGAGAGTGATGTCGCTGGCTGATTTCAAGGGGGCGCAGCTGTGGAAAGCCCACTCCGAGCTGGGGCTGACCTCTGTTCTCCACGGGTTCCCAAGGACAGCTTCACAGCGGAATAATTAACTTGTATAATGGCAATTTTGTCTCACTGAAAGGGCCACATTATGCTCAATAACTCCGGGTAAGAAGGCAGGGAAATATATAATTCATCGTTAAGAAGGATTCCTTCAAAATAAGACAATAAGGAACTTGCGCCTTAAAGGATACACTTTCAACTCGAGTGCAAACTTAACTAACAAGGCTGACTCATCCTGCAGGGACCTCAGGAATCTGAGACTTTACTCTCTCATCCTAACACATGATGTGCCTCAAAATTCAAGATCTGGGTACTAATTTGCTGTCGTTAAATGCAGCGGCTGATTTTGCCAGGACACTTCAGCTTTTGGGGGGTTAATTTTCCCAAGTTGCCTGTTCTATTTTTACCAGCTTGTTTTACCAGCTCTTGTTGCATTTGGCTGGGACAAGTGAGGGAGTTGGGTGGGAATCTGGGGAGAGAGGAGTTGCTCCCTTTGGGGGATTTTGTTTTCCTAAAGTAAATTATGTTTGTTCACTGATCAAGAAGTAAACCTTAGTTCTTTCTCTTTAGGACATCACAAAAGATGATGTTCGGGGTTTGAAAACTGGAGATTAAAAAGCCCATAATGGATGCCTGTGATACCATTCAAGGAACTAGTCATGAATTTTCTAGAAGCTTTCTGTCCCAGCATAAGAAAAGGAAACAAGAAGCTCTATAGAGATTGCACTAAATTCCTAGATAGCAATCCAAAACGTTCGTCTCTCCCATAGTCTGCTTAAAGAAATTTGCAAAAGTAATGGAAAAACACTGCCAAGTCTGTAGCATTACTCAAGGAAGACTTCCAGAATTCCATGCACGTCAGCTCCTTGGGTATGTTTCCCTATGATACAAACACACCAGTTGGTCACGCTACAAAACTACATGTCAAAAGGCAAAGTCCAAATGACATTCTACTTTGCTAGTTTTCAAATTCCGACATCACGTCTTAAGATGAAATCAATACCAAATACCACGTTTTGATTCAGAAATCTATAAGCTCCCCTCCCCCAGCATCTCATAAATTCCATTTAGCATCTTAAACCACCAATTAAAATAGGCTTTGACATTTAATTTGCTTATTTCTTTAAAAAAACACCATCAGATCTAACCCCCTAAACAAATAAGAATAAAAATCGGATTATGTGCTAAATTATAATAGCTGTTATTCTAAGAGGCTGAATATCATTATATCAAAATTCCCCATAGTTGATTTTTTTAAAGCCATTTCTTCATTTTTCGACACTACATCTGGCACAATGAATACAGATGATCATTTGTTTATGTATCTGTCTAACTGCCTTTCCCAAACACAGCCAGATGGAGTCTTTCAGAATCAAATTAATTTCAGATTAATTCACTCTGGACCCACTCCAGTTTCATGACTCTTCGCTTTGAGGCATCAACCAAATTGATGTGAAGTCATGAACTTAAAAGAGCACAGGTTCCTTGATATCAAGGGGGAATAAATAGTACAAGTCAGTGGTCGCTCCCCGTTCCCAGAAAGAAACCCATCCTAAGGCCTGACCAACGTTTCACCGTGTCAGAGTCATCCGAGAAGAATTTCCTTGTGGATCCATATAGGAAAATGGTTAATTTCACATCCAGTATTCACAAGGCCTTGGGATGATTCCAGTAAAAATGAGCGACCTAATGACTAACGTCAGGACCCATTACGTCATGGTAAACTTGCCATATACGCAGAGCCAGGTACGGCCCCCCCGTGAAGCGACAGAGTTAATTCTAAACACCCAAAGTGCACATTCTCCCTCTCGAGCTGTGGGTACTGAACTAGACACAAATGTAACCAGGCTTTGCATGCTGTCAATCTCGGTGGATGCCTTTATTACCGTACTTGTTTCAGTTGCAATTTGGGTTTCCATGGAGACACAACAGTCAGCTCTAGAAAATTATAAGATAAATGTCAGGTGGTGATAACGGTGTTAATGAAGCTTCGGTGACAAGCAGCTCTGTGTTTCAAATAATAAGCTTATTTCTATTAGCATATGTATAACCTGTCGAAAAAACCTGGAAGAGAGTATTAAAAATGCAAGATCTATCTGTCTATATTTAAGAGGAGAGGGGATAGACCCCTCTGGAGTGACTTAAATTTGGTGGGTCAACCTGAACAAGAAAAAACAAAAGTAACGGCTGGTTTTGTGGGAAAATTAGGCACCAGTGATGGCTCCCAACGATGCTTTCACTGACATGAGGCAACACCTTACTTCACCCAGTACTGGATGTTTTTCTTTTTCTTTTTTTTTTTTTTTAAAGATTTTTTTTTATTTTTATTTATTTGAGACAGAGAGAATGAGATAGAGAGAGCATGAGAGGGAGGAGGGTCAGAGGGAGAAGCAGACTCCCTGCCGAGCAGGGAGCCCGATGCGGGACTCGATCCCGGGACTCCAGGATCATGACCTGAGC